>NW_027254015.1:0-10079 GCF_044704955.1 Pristiophorus japonicus
AAGAAGGGGAGGAGGAGGAGAGAAGGGGAGGCAGGAGGAGAAGAAGGGGGGGAGGAGGAGGAGAAGGGGGGGAGGAGGGAGAAGAAGGGGGGGAAGGAGGAGAAGAAGGGGGGGGAGGAGGAGAAGAAGGGGGGGGAGGAGGAGAAGAAGGGGGGGGGGAGGAGGAGAAGAAGGGGGGGGAGGAGGAGAAGAAGAAGGGGGGGGAGGAGGAGAAGAGAAGGGAGGGGAGGAGGAGAAGAAGGGAGGGGAGAAGGGGGGGGAGGAGGAGAAGAAGGGGGGGAGGAGGAGAAGAAGGGGGGGGAGAGGAGAAGAAGGGGGGGGAGGAGGAGAAGAAGGGGGGAGGAGGAGAAGAAGGGGGGGAGGAGGAGAAGAAGGGGGGAGGAGGAGAAAAAGGGGGGGAGGAGGAGAAGAAGGGGGGGAGGAGGAGAAGAAGGGGGGAGGAGGAGAAGAAGGGGGGAGGAGGAGAAGAAGGGGGGGAGGAGGAGAGAAGGGGGGGAGGAGGAGAAGAAGGGGGGGAGGAGGGAGAAGAAGGGGGGGAGGAGGAGAAGAAGGGGGGGAGGAGGAGAAGAAGGGGGGAGGAGGAGAAGAAGGGGGGGAGGAGGAGAAGAAGGGGGGGAGGAGGAGAAGAAGGGGGGAGGAGAGAAGAAGGGGGGGAGGAGGAGAAGAAGGGGGGGAGGAGGAGAAGAAGGGGGGGAGGAGGAGAAGAAGGGGGGGAGGAGGAGAAGAAGGGGGGGAGGAGGAGAAGAAGGGGGGGAGGAGGAGAAGAAGGGGGGGAGGAGGAGAAGAAGGGGGGGAGGAGGAGAAGAAGGGGGGAGGAGGAGAAGAAGGGGGGGAGGAGGAGAAGAAGGGGGGAGGAGGAGAAGAAGGGGGGGAGGAGGAGAAGAAGGGGGGGAGGAGGAGAAGAAGGGGGGGAGGAGGAGAAGAAGGGGGGGGAGGAGGAGAAGAAGGGGGGAGGAGGAGAAGAAGGGGGGGGAGGAGGAGAAGAAGGGGGGAGGAGGAGAAGGAAGGGGGGGAGGAGGAGAAGAAGGGGGGGAGGAGGAGAAGAAGGGGGGGAGGAGGAGAAGAAGGGGGGAGGAGGAGAAGAAGGGGGGAGGAAGAAGAAGGGGGGGAGGAGAAGAAGGGGGGGAGGAGAAGAAGGGGGGGAGGAGAAGAAGGGGGGAGGAGAAGGAGAAGGGGGAAAGGAGAAGAAGAAGGGGGAAAAGGAGAAGGAGAAGGGGGAAAAGGAGAAGGAGAAGGGGGAAAAGGAGAAGGAGAAGGGGGAAAAGGAGGAGAAGGGGGGAAAGGAGAAGGAGAAGGGGGGAAAGGAGAAGGGGGGAGAAAGGAGAAGGGGGGGGGGAGGGAGAGGAGGGTGCGGGGGGAGGGAGGTAGCTGAACGGGCGGGCCCAAGACTTCGGGCAGGGCCCGTCCCCAGCACCAGATTTCCAGGTAGGTGGCGTTTGGTCAGGTCGGGTCCGGTGTCCGGTGTCGGGAGTGTGGGTCGGGTCGGGTCGGGGGGAGCGCAGGTCGGGGTCGGGTCCGGGGTGGGGAGGTGGCGGCGGTTGGAAGCACGGGTCGGGTTGGGGGGGGGGGGGGGGGGGAGGGGAGGATGGAGGTCGGGTTGGTTCGGGGAGGGAGGGAGCGCGGGTCGGTTCGTAACGGGGGCGTGGGGAGGGAGGTCAGGTTGAGTCGGGTCGGGTCCTGGTTGGGGTGGGGGGGGGGGGTCGGGTCGGGGGGTTGGTGGGAGGGAGGTCGGTTCAGTTTGGGTCGGGGGGGGGAAGGAGGGAGGGAGAGGGAGATCAGATCGGGTGGGGAAGCTCGGGTCGGGTCCAGTCCGGGGGGTCGGGTCGGGTCCGGGGGCGGGGGGAGCGGGAGTCGAGTCGGGTCGGGAGGAAGCAGGAGCTGGGCGTGGGAGGCAGCCTTATGCACGCAGCCCCAGTGAGGCCATTCGGCCAGGGCTAGAGGCTGCGTGCTTCGAGCCCCTCCCACACAGTTTTGGGCGCCTGGAGCTACTGCACATGCGCGCCCACTGTAGTGCGCATGTGCAGAGGTCCCGGAACTGTTTTCAGCGCAGGGACCTGGCTCCGCCCCCCACAGCTTGTGCTGCGCCGCGCCCGGCTCAAGAGGACCAGCAGGGAGCCGGAGAATCTGGAAGTTTTTTTTAGCCGCACTTTGTGGCGCGAAAAACAGGCGTCCAGGTCGGGGCTGCGCCGTTCTAGGCGTGGCCCGAAACTTGGGCCCATTAAGAGCATAAATGTCTTGTTAAAAATCTAATGCTAAGTGCAGTGGTTTCTAATCTCCTCGGCATTTTTTTTAAACTAAACTTGTACTGTGCAGTTTAAATCAGGTCATTGACTCAATGTGCTCTGACCTGCCACAATGTGCTCTATTGGGCCTGTCAAAGTTTGACGGGCTGTAAGATTTAAGGATTTTCCAGACCATGTTTTCTGGAATGCCTCTTGTTAAATCATGCTTCAGCATTGTGCCGGCCACAGGTGGTTTCTGACAGGTTTTACTGTGTTAATCATTACTTTAAAAATAAAATCATAAAACTTCTGTCCTTCTATGAGCTCGCACCCCCCCATCTCAAGCCATATATAACCAGTACGTGAATAGGCTGCTCCCGAACCCTATGCTGCAATTTTGCCAATTGCCATCAAGGTCCATGGGAGAGTAGCCCAGTGGAGGGTCCAGCAGCTGGGGATCAGAATCCTTACCGAGTGGTAGTCTCAAGCTTGAATCCACGACACCGGATATTCGTACTACAACATGGTTACGTCATTATACCGACCAGGCATGCTACATCTTTTTAAACCCCATAAACGTACAAAATACTACAATGATACACTAATTCCCTCTAAAAGCAAACCCAAAACAAACAGACTAGTCTTTAAACAGTTCCTGGACCATTTATCGCAAAGTGGTTCCAGATTGCACGCAAGTTTGGGTAAAATAACCAATCGATGTTTGCAAAAGACAGGAGCTTTCTGCTTTGTTTTTACCATAGTTTCACTTACTCAGGGCAGCAATGCGTAAAGGCACAAGTGAAGGCAGGCTTTTGTAGCATGGTAGTTTCATAAGTGCAACATCTTCTGCCTCGCACAGATTTAGCAACTGTAAGATAAAAGCATTCAACAAGCTGAACAGTTATTCACTAAATGGAAGTCTTCAACTGAAAGATGGTGTTACTGAGGACAGCTTTGTGTCTGTGCAAGTACTTGGAGTGCAGACGCCATTTTTTGTAAAAACATCTTAAAAACTTATCTCTATTTTTAACTAACTCCCTGCACTTAATTCATTGCTTTCCATTCCAGTTTAGGAAATCCAGCCAGAAAGTATATTGCAAACTTAAATTGTTTCAAAAGGCCTGCAGTGCAGTGGTAAATCAGGGGAAAAACACTGCAAGTCTATAGGGAACTTGAAGTTAATTATGATAAGCAACTTGAGGTCAAATCAGGTCTGATCATTCACAATCTCAGGATATCCCAAAGTGTTCCACAGCCAATGAGGTACATTTTAACCGCAGTCACTGTTGTAATGTAGCGAAATGCAGCAGTCAATTTGCACACAGCAAGCTCCCTCAAACAGCAGTGAGATAAATGACCAGATAATCAGTTTTTATTGTGTTGGTTGAGTGGATGAATATTCAGTGTAACTATTTGTACAGGACTTTTTTTTGACAGACACGCGACTGTCAAGCTCTGCCGCCCCCCCACCCCACCTTCCCAGCCCCCGTATCATTTCCTCCACGTGGTGCCGAGAAACAGGACCTGAGGCTCCGAGACTCCTCGCCCACTCAGGCCCCGGCTCTCCCCTGTCCCCACCCCCACTGGACACTCTTTCTCAACCCCTCCCCCCCCCACAAATCTCTCCTCTCCCGACCGGCCTTAGGGGGGAGGGGAGGGGAGGGAGGAGAGGAGTGGGGGGGGGGGAAAGAGAGAGGGGGTTTGGGTGGGGAGGAGAAGAGACGGGTGGGGGAGGAGGAAGAGACGGGGGGGGGGGGAAGGAAGAGATGGGTGTGGGGGGGGGAGGAAGGAGGAAGAGAAGAGATGGGTGGGGAGGGATGGGGGAATAGAAAGAGACAGGGGAGGGGAGGGAACAACGGGAACTCAGGGAAGACGGATCACGTTCTTACAACCCCCTACAAGGGACATCGTTGGAGTGCATGATATCCAGAAGTCATGACACTGTCACTATTCCCTTCATACCCAATAAACCGGTTAACAATCCGTACACAATGCCCCACCTAAGGGGGGAGGAGCTCTGTCCTCTGTCGCTTCAGGAAGTCAAAAGTGGAGCGAGTTACAATTTGCAAAGTCAGTGAGACCTTGGGCTGGGCGGTTCCAGGTCCACATTCCAGTGAAACTTCAGAAACTTCAGGGGACCAATCATAGACAAAGGGTAGAGCATGGTGGCCATTTTTGCATTACAAATAAGCACATCCATAAATATTGGCCAGGACTCCTCTCCCCCCTCCTCCCTCCCCCCCCCCACCACCCCTTCAAATAATGCCATGGAATCTTTTACATCCACCTGAGAGTGCAGATGGGGCCTCGGTTTAACGTTTCATCTAATAGATAGCACCTCTGACAGTGCAGCGGAAACTTCCTGAGTACTTCACAGCGGCTTCTTGCTATGTGAAAGCACTTTTGAGTTCTGCAGCAGCTGTGCAGTGTCCTGAATGATGTGCAGAAATATTAACACCCCCAATATTCTTGCGAATGTAACTGTCCAAGACACATATATGCCTGAAGTAAATGTCTCTCTCTAGCCACTGAAAGGTATCTACATGGATGGATTTGAAACTAAAAAAAAACTTCAGGATTTAAATCTGCAGCCACGGTAACTGGATTTTCTTTTTGGTGAATCAGTGACTTGTTAAACAGTATCGTCCCATTAAATCAGTATTGTTTTAGCAATTTTAGTGAAGCCGTACTGCTCAAAACGCATGACCATAGAAACAGGCAGGAAAACTCCACATTGGAAAGCAGAGAATAGCTGAGAAAGCAGAGTAATCCAGCCGTTACCTCTGTATAAAAGACTTTATGCTCCACTACATTGAGATCCATGGTGAACAGCCTGGGCTGTAGAGTGGTGCAAAATGTATTTCCTTCCATCAGTCCAATCTGAGCATTTGCTGGCTGATGTCGCAGCAAGTGCTTCTTCGGTGGAACCATGTCTTGTAGCACCTAGCAGCACATGGAACAATCCAGGGTAAATTTGCATTCAGCACTTGAATCAGTACCGCACCAACATAGGCTTCTCAACACAAGTCGCAGAAACTCAACCCTTCAAGTATAATACCGCACATTTTAAATGCAAATATGTTCATGGAAAGTGTGGGTTAGCCAAAGCTCCGTCAATACCCTTCTGTAATAAAAAGGTTAGATTATCCACGCATTTGGAATTGAAGAATTACTCACATTGCCGAGGTCACCATGTTGTTAATGGTAAAGTCCAAGATAAAATACTAACAGGTTCCCTTTAAGATGGTGGCATGACAATGCCAAGACAGCGTTACATTAAGCCTCCAAATGCTGCCTGACCGGCTGAGTATTTTCAGCATTTTCTGTTTTTATTTCAGATTTCCAGCATCCGCAGTATTTTGCTTTTGTATTATTGGGCCGAAAGTTGCGGCCTCACCAGGTCCGTATGAAGTGCACCAAGGTCTCGCAAGAGGGGCACGACGAGCATGTGCCGAAAACCGCCTTTTCCGATCGGTCAAGATTTCTCTCTACAGATCCTCCACAACCCCGCGGGAAAGATTGGGCTATTTGCCCAACTCATGCCCAGCAAATGTCCTTCAAACTCATATGCCTGATAAAAGCAGACAAATTGCTTACTTTTACCAGTGTAACACTTTTAAAACATATAAAAATGATATTTCAACACTCATTTTTATTTTCAAAACCCTGTCCAGTTTTTTTTTAACTCTTAAAACACACACAAAAAAATTCTAAAACATTTAATTTTAATTAATTTTAAATATGTGAGGTGATTTTTTTTTAATTTATTGTGTTTGTGTTTTAGGATTTTTTTTCCTCATTGATAGTAATGGGAACTTGTACAAACGGAGTTCCCATTTTTATCAATGAGAATACAGGTAGTGATTGGTGGTCCAGGCCCACGTGACTCCAGCCTGTACGTATGTACGTGCAAGACATCTCCCCGTGCGCTGCGCAGCGAACCTAAGCCTCCGCCCGGGATCCTACTTTCCTCCGGGACCAAAGTACTTTCGGTGATTTTTGTCGGATTGGAGGCGTTCGTATGAAGAAAGCCTCCGACCGCAATTTTCCCCCCAATATTTATGTTACAGTAAGGTGCTCATCTGTTTTAAAAGAGCAGACACCATAATGGGGCTTAAACATGGTAGCACAACCACACAGAAAATTTACGCTCATCCCCAGTCAACGATCGGAGCGGATTGTTTAGGGATCTCTCCCGCAGAGGATATTTCCAATTGAAGAATGAACATAATCCCAAAGTGATGGTCATCTAATTTTGTTCATTATTACAATCGCGTCCCGAAAGGACAGGGGCTCAGCCTCGCAGGTATGTGTGGGTGGGGTTGTCTTAGCTATTCATGGTGACATCTGTCCTAAAACACACCCTGATCCACAAGCGATTCCCGCTCCATCACCGGTCAAAGGTGAAAAATCCCAAGTTAGGAAGCACAGCTAGTTACATGAAATAATGCAGTGTGTACACACCCACCCACACACACACCCACACCCACACGTCACCTCTTTGTGGGGCTCCATGATTTCCGTCACACTTTTCCCTGTAACCTGAGCAAGCACTTGCAAAGAATGCATGGCCTGCTTCCGCACGGTGGAGTTTGGCGACGTCACTTCCCGCACCAGGTCATGGGTCACGTGGTGGAATGACTTTTCTTGAGCTGTGAGCAGCTCTTCGGACTTCTCCTCGTCCTTCAGGGGAGTGGCACAGCGAACAAGCAGCTGCTCCAAGGTAGTCTTGGCCATTGCAACTGCTCCATTGGAAACCTGGACAGAAGTACAATTATGTGTTCAGCTAAAGTTTACAGCACTATAAACAGAAAGTAACTCATCAGGAATTCATACCATCTGTCTGCATGGTCCATCTGCTGACCATGTCCCAACGCGCCCCGTCCCGTTCACCCATCACCCCCTGTGCTCATTGATGTACATTGGCTCCCGGTCCTGCAACACCTCAAGTTTAAAATTCTCATCGTTTTCAAATCTCCCCACGGCCTCGCCTCCTCCCTAACTCGGTCACCTCCTCCAACCCTACAACCTTCTGCGTTCCTCCAATTCTGGCCTCTTGCGCATCCCAGATTTTCATCGCTCCACCAGTGGCGGCCATGCCTTCAGCTGCTTAGGCCCCAAGCTCTGGAATTCCCTTCCTAAACCTCTGCACCTCTCGATCCTCCTTTAAGACGCCCCTTAAAACCTACCTCTTTGACCAAGTTTTTGGTCACCTGTCCCAGTATCTCCTTACGTGGCTGTGTGTCAAATTTTGTTTGATAACTTTCCTGTGAAGTGCCTTGGGACATTTTACTACATTAAAGGTGCTATATACATCATATCACTTCACTCCCTTGTACCCAAAACACAGAAACGAGTAGATTTCCCCCATTTCTATATTACAAGTCTCTTTCACCCAGCACCCAACTTGCTATTTTTCCAAACATAAAATTTCAGGTTGCATCATCTCCTCTAAGAGAAGTAGCAGCATTTAGTCCTAGTACATCAAATATACATTTTTTAACTTCTTGTTTGTATGGACATCTCTGTTCAGCAGGTGCAAAGGACATTCCTGAGGAAATTCTATGCACAATTGTAGCATCAAGCAATCTAGGTCAGACACATCCAGAGGTTGCTGCAACTCTGCCTCTCCGTTACCCTAGCAATGCAACCCTCTCAGTTTCTTTTAGTGGTGGTCAATATTTTTGGACGTGCTGTCACAGGGTTAAAATCATATTTTCCTGTCCATGGACAGCCACAAACAGTGCGGCAATTATTACAATTACAGTGCTACTTTACTACACAACAGAGACAGACTATTATCTGAATGGTGACAGATTAGGAAAAGGGGAGGTGCAACGAGACCTGGGTGTCATGGTACATCAGTCATTAAAGGTTGGCATGCAGGTACAGCAGGCGGTTAAGAAAGCAAATGGCATGCTGGCCTTCATAGCGAGGGGATTTGAGTACAGGGGCAGGGAGGTGTTACTACAGTTGTACAGGGCATTGGTGAGGCCACACCTGGAGTATTGTGTACAGTTTTGGTCTCCTAACTTGAGGAAGGACATTCTTGCTATTGAGGGAGTGCAGCGAAGGTTCACCAGACTGATTCCCGGGATGGCGGGACTGACATATCAAGAAAGACTGGATCAACTGGGCTTATATTCACTAGAGTTCAGAAGAATGAGAGGGGATCTCATAGAAACGTTTAAAATTCTGACGGGTTTAGACAGGTTAGATGCAGGAAGAATGTTCCCAATGTTGGGGAAGTCCTGAACCAGGGGTTACAGTCTAAAGATAAGGGGTAAGCAATTTAGGACCGAGATGAGGAGAAATTTCTTCACCCAGAGTGGTGAACCTGTGGAATTCTCTACCACAGAAAGTAGTTGAGGCCAATTCACTAAATATATTCAAAAAGGAGTTAGATGTAGTCCTTACTACTCGGGGGATCAAGGGGTATGGCGAGAAAGCAGGAATGGGGTACTGAAGTTGCATGTTCAGCCATGAACTCATTGAATGGCGGTGCAGGCTCGAAGGGCCGAATGGCCTACTCCTGCACCTATTTTCTATGTTTCTAGGTTTCTATGTTTCTAAAGATTTCCATTACAGCACACTCGTCAGTACATTTAACTCAAGTCATAAGCACGTATCGACTGAATTATAATCAGACGCTTGTCTCACCTACAATGGAACAGATTTCAAAAATTACCCATCCTAGTATGGGGTTTTGTGCACTGGGAGTGAAGATCAACATTTGGGGCACTCGGATCAGTAGCCCAGACTACTGCTTGCCCACTGATTTTAACGGATGTGAAATTGTGTAGATGACCCCAAATTCTCGGTGCATACGCTCCCTTTGCAAAAGAACAAAAATACTGATCGAAGCCACTTTTTTTTTTAAGTTCCAGTTCGCATCCAGCCCAACTGATTGTTCGCATGAACTAGCTAGAAATACTGACTTTTGTTGTGTGAAACATAGCACAAACTTCACGTACCACCACCCCCCCCCCCCCCCCATAAGAAAAGCACAGTACCTCTCCAGTCAGATCCATCATGACAAACAGGAGAGCCTTCAGAAAGGTTTGCTGGTTCTGTAGGACCCAGATCAAAGGAAGACGTTCCATCAAGAACTTAATGGACACGACGCCTCCAAGTTTAGCATACCAAGCTTGTTCATAGCAGCAGGCACAAAGACGCTCCACAATGTACGAGAATAATGGTAACAGGCACGCCTAGCAGAATTTTGAAAAAAGTCACTCATTTGACAACATCCAATATATCAGAAATGTTACTGATCTAAAATTTATTAACATGAACAGGATGTGCTATCTATCTGTCTTTCAGATGAGATGTTAAACTGAGGCCGTTTGCCCTTTCAGGCAGTCATAAAAGATCCCACAGCACTATTGGAAGAGCAGGGGAATTATTCCCCGGTGTCCTGGCCAATTTATCCCTCAATCAACAGAACAAAAACAGATTATCTGGTCCCATCACATTCCATTGCTGTGCACAAATTGGCTGCCGCGTTTCCCACATTACAACAGTGACTACACTCCAAAAGTATTTCATTGGCTGTAAAGTGCTTTGGGGCGTCCCGAGGTTGTGAATGGTGCTATATAAATGAAAGTCCTTTATTTCTATTTTAGATTCTTAGGCCCCAAATTTCCACATGATTTGCTCCTGATTTTTAGGAGCAACTGGTGTAGAACGGAGTATCTTAGAAATCGGAATTCTCGTCATTTAGTTTGCTCCAGTTCTAGTCAGTTAGAACAGTTTCACTTTGGAACAGAATTTTTTTTCAAAAGGGGGCGTGTTCGGCCACTTACGCCTGTTTTCAAAGTTTCGGCAGTGAAAACTTACTCCAAACTAACTTAGAAT
>NW_027254016.1:0-10077 GCF_044704955.1 Pristiophorus japonicus
CCCCCGTACCCTGTCCCCCCCCCCCCGTACCCTGTCCCCCCCGTACCCTGTCCCCCCCGTACCCTGTCCCCCCCGTACCCTGTCCCCCCCGTACCCTGTCCCCCCCGTACCCTGTCCCCCCCGTACCCTGTCCCCCCCCCGTACCCTGTCTCCCCCCCCGTACCCTGTCTCCCCCCCGTACCCTGTCTCCCCCCCCGTACCCTGTCTCTCCCCCCCCGTACCCTATCTCTCCCCCCCGTACCCTGTCTCCCCCCCCCGTACCCTGTCTCCCCCCCCCGTACCCTGTCTCCCCCCCCCGTACCCTGTCTTCCCCCCCCGTACCCTGTCTTCCCCCCCGTACCCTGTCTTCCCCCCCCCGTACCCTGTCTCCCCCCCCGTACCCTGTCTCCCCCCCCCCGTACCCTGTCTCCCCCCCCCCGTACCCTGTCTTCCCCCCCCGTACCCTGTCTCTCCCCCCCCGTACCCTATCTCTCCCCCCCCGTACCCTGTCTCCCCCCCCCGTACCCTGTCTCCCCCCCCGTACCCTGTCTTCCCCCCCCGTACCCTGTCTTCCCCCCCCGTACCCTGTCTTCCCCCCCCCCGTACCCTGTCTCCCCCCCCCCGTACCCTGTCTCTCCTCCCCCCCGTACCCTATCTCTCCTCCCCCCCGTACCCTGTCTCTCCTCCCCCCGTACCCTGTCTCTCCTCCCCCCCGTACCCTGTCTCTCCTCCCCCCCGTACCCTGTCTCTCCTCCCCCCCCGTACCCTGTCTCTCCTCCCCCCCGTACCCTGTCTCCCCCCCGTACCCTGTCTCTCTCCCCCCCCCCCCCCGTACCCTGTCTCCCCCCCCTCGTACCCTGTCTCCCCCCCCCCCCGTACCCTGTCTCCCCCCCCCCCGTACCCTATCTCTCCTCCCCCCCGTACCCTATCTCTCCTCCCCCCCGTACCCTGTCTCTCCTCCCCCCCGTACCCTGTCTCTCCTCCCCCCCCGTACCCTGTCTCTCCCCCCCCCGTACCCTGTCTCTCCCCCCCCCGTACCCTGTCTCTCCTCCCCCCGTACCCTGTCTCTCCTCCCCCCCGTACCCTGTCTCCCCCCCGTACCCTGTCTCTCTCCCCCCCCCCCCGTACCCTGTCTCTCCCCCCCGTATCCTGTCTCTCCCTCCCCCCCGTACCCTGTCTCCCCCCCCCCCGTACCCTGTCTCCCCCCCCCCCCGTACCCTGTCTCCCCCCCCCCCCGTACCCTGTCTCTCCCCCCCCCCGTACCCTATCCCCCCCCCGTACCCTATCCCCCCCCCGTACCCTATCTCCCCCCCGTACCCTATCTCCCCCCCGTACCCTATCTCCCCCCCCCGTACCCTATCTCCCCCCCCGTACCCTATCTCCCCCCCCCCCGGACCCTATCTCCCCCCCCCGTACCCTATCCCCCCCCCCCCGTACCCTATCTCCCACCCCCGGACCCTATCTCCCCCCCCCCCGGACCCTATCTCCCCCCCCCCCCCCGGACCCTATCTCTCCCCCCCCCCCCGTACCCTATCTCTCCCCCCCCCCGTACCCTATCTCCCCCCCCCGTACCCTATCTCCCCCCCCCGTACCCTGTCTCCCCCCCCCTGTACCCTGTCTCCCCCCCCCCCGTACCCTGTCTCCCCCACCCCCCGGACCCTGTCTTCCCCCCCCCCCCGTACCCTGTCTCCCCCCCCCCCCCGTACCCTGTCTCCCCCCCCCCCTGTACCCTGTCTCCCCCCCCCCGTACCTTGTCTCCCCCCCCGTACCCTGTCTCTCCCCCGTACCCTTTCTCTTCCCCCCCCCCGTACCCTGTCTCTGCCCCCCCCGTACCCTGTCTCCCCCCCCCGTACCCTGTCTCCCCCCCCCGTACCCTGTCTCCCCCCCCCGTACCCTGTCTCTCCCCCGTACCCTTTCTTTCCCCCCCCCCCGTACCCTGTCTCTGCCCCCCCCGTACCCTGTCTTCCCCCCCCGTACCCTGTCTCCCCCCCCCGTACCCTGTCTCCCCCCCCCCGTACCCTGTCTTCCCCCCCCCGTACCCTGTCTCTCCCCCCCCGTACCCTGTCTCCCCCCCCCCCGTACCCTGTCTCCCCCCCCCGTACCCTGTCTTCCCCCCCCGTACCCTGTCTTCCCCCCCCGTACCCTGTCTTCCCCCCCCGTACCCTGTCTTCCCCCCCCCCGTACCCTGTCTTCCCCCCCCCCGTACCCTGTCTCTCCTCCCCCCCGTACCCTATCTCTCCTCCCCCCCGTACCCTGTCTCTCCTCCCCCCCGTACCCTGTCTCTCCTCCCCCCCCGTACCCTGTCTCTCCTCCCCCCCCGTACCCTGTCTCTCCTCCCCCCCGTACCCTGTCTCCCCCCCCCGTACCCTGTCTCTCCTCCCCCCCCGTACCCTGTCTCTCCTCCCCCCCGTACCCTGTCTCCCCCCCGTACCCTGTCTCTCTCCCCCCCCCCCCCGTACCCTGTCTCCCCCCCCCGTACCCTGTCTCCCCCCCCCCCGTACCCTATCTCTCCTCCCCCCCGTACCCTGTCTCTCCTCCCCCCCGTACCCTGTCTCTCCCCCCCCCGTACCCTGTCTCTCCTCCCCCCGTACCCTGTCTCTCCTCCCCCCCGTACCCTGTCTCCCCCCCCCGTACCCTGTCTCTCCTCCCCCCCGTACCCTGTCTCTCCTCCCCCCCGTACCCTGTCTCCCCCCCGTACCCTGTCTCTCTCCCCCCCCCCCCCCGTACCCTGTCTCTCCCCCCCGTATCCTGTCTCTCCCTCCCCCCCCGTACCCTGTCTTCCCCCCCCCCGTACCCTGTCTCCCCCCCCCCCGTACCCTGTCTCCCCCCCCCCCGTACCCTGTCTCTTCCCCCCCCCCGTACCCTATCCCCCCCCCCGTACCCTATCTCCCCCCCGTACCCTATCTCCCCCCCGTACCCTATCTCCCCCCCCCGTACCCTATCTCCCCCCCCCGTACCCTATCTCCCCCCCCCGTACCCTATCTCCCCCCCCCGTACCCTATCTCCCCCCCCGTACCCTATCTCCCCCCCCGTACCCTATCTCCCCCCCCCCCGGACCCTATCTCCCCCCCCCGTACCCTATCCCCCCCCCCCCGTACCCTATCTCCCCCCCCCCGGACCCTATCTCCCCCCCCCCCCGGACCCTATCTCCCCCCCCCCCGGACCCTATCTCTCCCCCCCCCGTACCCTATCTCTCCCCCCCCCCGTACCCTATCTCCCCCCCCCGTACCCTATCTCCCCCCCCCCCGGACCCTATCTCCCCCCCCCGTACCCTATCTCCCCCCCCCGTACCCTGTCTCCCCCCCCCTGTACCCTGTCTCCCCCCCCCCCCCGTACCCTGTCTCCCCCCCCCCCCGTACCCTGTCTCCCCCCCCCCCCCGTACCCTGTCTCCCCCCCCCCCCCTGTACCCTGTCTCCCCCCCCCCGTACCTTGTCTCCCCCCCCGTACCCTGTCTCTCCCCCGTACCCTTTCTCTTCCCCCCCCCCGTACCCTGTCTCTGCCCCCCCCGTACCCTGTCTCCCCCCCCGTACCCTGTCTCCCCCCCCCGTACCCTGTCTCCCCCCCCCGTACCCTGTCTCTCCCCCGTACCCTTTCTCTTCCCCCCCCCCGTACCCTGTCTCTGCCCCCCCCCGTACCCTGTCTCTCCCCCGTACCCTTTCTCTTCCCCCCCCCCGTACCCTGTCTCTGCCCCCCCCGTACCCTGTCTCCCCCCCCCGTACCCTGTCTCCCCCCCCCGTACCCTGTCTCCCCCCCCCGTACCCTGTCTTCCCCCCCCGTACCCTGTCTTCCCCCCCCCCCGTACCCTGTCTCTCCTCCCCCCCCGTACCCTATCTCCCCCCCCCGTACCCTATCTCCCCCCCCCGTACCCTATCCCCCCCCCCCGTACCCTATCTCCCCCCCCCCGGACCCTATCTCCCCCCCCCCCCCCGGACCCTATTCCCCCCCCCCCCCGGACCCTATCCCCCCCCCCCCCGGACCCTATCCCCCCCCCCCCCCGTACCCTATCTCTCCCCCCCCCGTACCCTATCTCTCCCCCCCCCCGTACCCTATCTCTCCCCCCCCCCGTACCCTATCTCCCCCCCCCGTACCCTGTCTCCTCCCCCCGTACCCTGTCTCTCCTCCCCCCCCGTACCCTGTCTCCCCCCCCCGTACCCTGTCTCTCCTCCCCCCCCGTACCCTGTCTCTCCTCCCCCCCGTACCCTGTCTCCCCCCCGTACCCTGTCTCTCTCCCCCCCCCCCCCCGTACCCTGTCTCCCCCCCCCCGTACCCTATCTCTCCTCCCCCCCGTACCCTATCTCTCCTCCCCCCCCATACCCTGTCTCTCCTCCCCCCCGTACCCTGTCTCTCCTCCCCCCCGTACCCTGTCTCTCCCCCCCCCGTACCCTGTCTCTCCTCCCCCCGTACCCTGTCTCTCCTCCCCCCCGTACCCTGTCTCCCCCCCCCGTACCCTGTCTCTCCTCCCCCCCGTACCCTGTCTCCCCCCCGTACCCTGTCTCTCTTCCCCCCCCCCCCCGTACCCTGTCTCTCCCCCCCGTATCCTGTCTCTCCCTCCCCCCCGTACCCTGTCTCCCCCCCCCCCGTACCCTGTCTCCCCCCCCCCCCCGTACCCTGTCTCCCCCCCCCCCCGTACCCTGTCTCTCCCCCCCCCCGTACCCTATCTCCCCCCCGTACCCTATCTCCCCCCCCCGTACCCTATCTCCCCCCCCCGTACCCTATCTCCCCCCCCCGTACCCTATCTCCCCCCCCCGTACCCTATCTCCCCCCCCCGTACCCTATCTCCCCCCCCGTACCCTATCTCCCCCCCCCGTACCCTATCTCCCCCCCCCGTACCCTATCTCCCCCCCCCGTACCCTATCCCCCCCCCCCCGTACCCTATCTCCCCCCCCCCGGACCCTATCTCCCCCCCCCCCGGACCCTATCCCCCCCCCCCCCCCGGACCCTATCCCCCCCCCCCCGTACCCTATCTCTCCCCCCCCCCGTACCCTATCTCTCCCCCCCCCCCGTACCCTATCTCTCCCCCCCCCCCGTACCCTATCTCCCCCCCCCGTACCCTGTCTCCCCCCCCCTGTACCCTGTCTCCCCCCCCCCCCCCCCGTACCCTGTCTCCCCCACCCCCCGGACCCTGTCTCCCCCCCCCCCCCCCCGTACCCTGTCTCCCCCCCCCGTACCCTGTCTCCCCCCCCCGTACCCTGTCTCCCCCCCCCGTACCCTGTCTCCCCCCCCCGTACCCTGTCTCCCCCCCCCGTACCCTGTCTTCCCCCCCCCCCCCGTACCCTGTCTCCCCCCCCCCGTACCTTGTCTCCCCCCCCGTACCCTGTCTCCCCCCCCCCCCCCGTACCCTGTCTCCCCCCCCCCCGTACCTTGTCTCCCCCCCGTACCCTGTCTCCCCCCCCCGTACCCTGTCTCCCCCCCCCCCGTACCCTGTCTCCCCCCCCCCCGTACCTTGTCTCCCCCCCCGTACCCTGTCTCTCCCCCGTACCCTTTCTCTTCCCCCCCCCCCCCCCGTACCCTGTCTCTGCCCCCCCCGTACCCTGTCTCCCCCCCCCCCCGTACCCTGTCTCCCCCCCCCCCCGTACCCTGTCTTCCCCCCCCCCCGTACCCTGTCTCCCCCCCCCCCCCGTACCCTGTCTCCCCCCCCCCCGTACCCTGTCTCCCCCCCCCGTACCTTGTCTCCCCCCCCGTACCCTGTCATCTCCCCCGTACCCTTTCTCTTCCCCCCCCCCCTGTACCCTGTCTCTGCCCCCCCGTACCCTGTCTCTTCCCCCCCCCGCCTCCGTACCCTGTCTCTCCCCCCCCCCCGTACCCTTTCTCTTCCCCCCCCTCCGTACCCTGTCTCTCCCCCCCCCCCCCCCCCATACCCTGTCTCCCCCCCCCCCCGTACCCTGTCTCCCCCCCCCGTACCCTGTCTCTTCCCCCCCCCTCCTCCGTACCCTGTCACTCCCCCCCCCCCGTACCCTGTCTCTTCCCCCCCCCCCTCCGTACCCTGTCTCTCCCCCCCCCCCCCGTACCCTGTCTCCCCCCCCCGTACCCTGTCTCTTCCCCCCCCCTCCTCCGTACCCTGTCACTCCCCCCCCCCCCGTACCCTGTCTCTTCCCCCCCCCCCCTCCGTACCCTGTTTCCCCCCCCCCCTGTACCCTGTCTCCCCCCCCCCCCCGTACCCTGTCTCCCCCCCCCCGTACCCTGTCTCTTCCCCCCCCTCCTCCGTACCCTGTCTCTCCCCCCCCCCCCCGTATCCTGTCTCTCTCCCCCCCCCTCCTCCGTACCCTGTCTCTCCCCCCCCCCCCCGTATCCTGTCTCTCTCCCCCCCCCCCCCCCCCGTACCCTATCTCTCCCCCCCCCCCCCCCCCGTACCCTGTCTCCCCCCCTCCCCCGTACCCTGTCTCTTCCCCCCCCCCCGTACCCTGTTTCCCCCCTCGCTGATATCAATCCCGCCTCCATTTGTTCCTCTTGTTATCCCAGGGTCTGATCCGACACTTCCGCCCGGAGATGGAGAAGCGAATCGAGACCTTCCAGCGAGTCGGGGTGGGGAAAGGAGCAATGTGAAGACCCCATCGTGCCCACCGCGTGTGTGTGTGTGTATGTGTGTGAGATTATATTTATAGGGAATCCCCACCGCCTTGTGACTCCCACCCTCCTGATGTAGTGTCGCTTCCAGACCAATTGCCGTTTGTGGCTTCCCTTTTCCCCAATAAAATTCCTTTCATCCACCTTTGTAAGTGGTCAGTTTAATAACGGGAAGTCCTGCTCCAGTTACACCGGGTATTGGTGAGGCCACACCTGGAGTACTGCGTGCACAGTTCTGGTCTCCGTATTTACGAAAGGATATACTTGCTTTGGAGGCAGTTCAGAGAAGGTTCACTCGGTTGATTCCGGGGATGAGGGGGTTGACTTATGAGGAAAGGTTGAGGAGGTTGGGCCTCTACTCATTGGAGTTCAGAAGAATGAGAGGTGATCTTATGGAAACGTATCAGATTATGAGGGGGCTCGACAAGGTGGATGCAGAGAGGATGTTCCCACTGATGGGGGAGACTAGAACTAGGGGGCATGGTCTTAGAATAAGGGGCCGCCCATTTAAAACTGAGATGAGGAGGAATTTCTTCTCTCGGAGGGTTGTAAATCTGTGGAACTCGCTGCCTCAGAGAGCTGTGGAAGCCGGGACATTGAATATATTTAAGACAGAGATAGACAGTTCCTTAACCGATAAGGGGATAAGGGGGCGGGCAGGGAAGTGGAGCTGAGTCCATGATCGGATCAGCCATGATGGTATTAAATGGCGGAGCAGGCTCGAGGGGCCGAATGGCCTACTGTTCCTCGTTCTTATGTTTATGTTTTTATCCCCGGGACCATTCTGGTCAATCTCCTCTCTCGGCCTTCTCTGCTCCAAGGAGAACATGCCCAGCTTCCCCAGTCTACCCACCTCACTGAAGTCCCACATCCCTGGAACAGTTCTGGTCATTCATTTCTGCTCCCTCTCTAAGGCCCGACACATCCTCCGTAAAGTGCCGGGGCCCAGAATTGGACACAATACTCCAGCGAGAGCCGAACCCGTGTTTTATACAGGTTCATCAGAATCTGCACACTTTTGTGCTCTCTGCCTCTACTCATTCAGCCCAGTATCTTGTACGCTTTTTAAACCACTTTCTGAATCTGCTCTGTCACCTTCAACGATTTCTACACACACAGTCCTGTTCATGCACACACTTTACGATCGTACCCATTAGTTTATATTTCCCCATCTCCTTCCTTCGGGAGGTCCCCGGGAGTGTGTCAGTATTTACAGGGGGTCCCCGGAGTATGTCAGTATTTACACAGGGGATCCCCGGGGAGTGTGTCAGTATTTACAGGGGATCCCCGGGGAGTGTGTCAGTATTTACAGGGGGTCCCCGGGGAGTGTGTCAGTATTTACAGGGGGTCCCCGGGGAGTGTGTCGGTATTAACAGGGGGTCCCCGGGGAGTGTGTCGGTATTAACAGGGGTCCCCGGGGAGTGTGTCGGTATTTACAGGGGGTCCCCGGGAGTGTGTCAGTATTTACAGGAGGTCCCCGGTGAGTGTGTCAGTATTTACAGGGGGTCCCCGGTGAGTGTGTCAGTATTTACAGGGGTCCCCGGGGAGTGTGTCAGTATTTACAGGAGTCCCCGGGGAGTGTGTCAGTATTTACAGGGGGTCCCCGGGGAGTGTGTCAGTATTTACAGGGGTCCCCGGGAGTGTGTCAGTATTTACAGGGGATCCCTGGGAGTGTGTCAGTATTTACAGGGGATCCCTGGGAGTGTGTCAGTATTTACAGGGGGTCCCCGGGAGTGTGTCAGTATTTACAGGGTCCCCGGGGAGTGTGTCAGTATTTACAGGGATCCCTGGGAGTGTGTCAGTATTTACAGGGGGTCCCCGGGGAGTGTGTCAGTATTTACAGGGGGTCCCCGGGGAGTGTGTCAGTATTTACAGGGGGTCCCTCTTTCTCTGACTCCCCCTCTGTCACCCCCATGTGCTTCCCCCCCCTCTCTCTTCACCCCTCCCCTCTCTCTCCCCCCTCCCCTCTCTCTCCCCCCTCCCCTCTCTCTTCCCCCCTCCTCCCCTCTCTCTCTCTCTCCCCTCTCTCTCTGCCCTCTCTCTCCCCCCCGCTCCTCTCTCTCCCCCCCGCTCCTCTCTCTCCCCCGCTCCCCTGTCTCTCCGCCCGCTCCTCTCTCTCTCCGCCCGCTCCTCTCTCTCTCCGCCCGCTCCTCTCTCTCTCCGCCCGCTCCCTCTCTCTCCGCCCGCTCCCCTCTCTCTCCCCCCGCTCCCCTCTCTCTCCCCCGCTCCTCTCTCTCTCCCCCCGCTCCCCTGTCTCTCACCCCGCTCCCCTCTCTCTCCCTCCGCTCCCCTCTCTCTCCCCCCGCTCCCCTGTCTCTCCCCCCGCTCCCCTGTCTCTCGCCGCTCCCCTGTCTCTCCCCCGCTCCCTGTCTCTCCGCCCGCTCCCCTGTCTCTCCCCCCGCTCCCTCTCTCTCCCCCGCTCCCCTGTCTCTCCGCCCGCTTCCCTGTCTCTCCGCCCGCTCCCCTGTCTCTCCCCCGCTCCTCTGTCTCTCCCCCCGCTCCTCTGTCTCTCCCCCCGCTCCTCTCTCTCTCCCCCGCTCCTCTCTCTCTCCGCCCGCTCCTCTCTCTCTCCGCCCGCTCCCCTCTCTCTCCCCCCCGCTCCTCTCTCTCTCCCCCCGCTCCCCTGTCTCTCCGCCCACTCCTCTCTCTCTCCGCCCGCTCCCCTCTCTCTCCCCCCGCTCCCCTGTCTCTCCCCCCGCTCCCCTCTCTCTCCCCCGCTCCCCTGTCTCTCCCCCCGCTCCCCTCTCTCTCCCCCCGCTCCCCTCTCTCTCCCCCCGCTCCCTCTCTCTCCCCCCGTTCCCCTCTCTCTCCCCCGCTCCCCTGTCTCTCCGCCCGCTCCCCTCTCTCTCCCCCGCTCCCCTGTCTCTCCCCCCGCTCCTCTCTCTCTCCCCCCGCTCCCCTGTCTCTCCCCCGCTCCTCTCTCTCTCCGCCCGCTTCCCTGTCTCTCCGCCCGCTCCTCTCTCTCTCCGCCCGCTCCCCTGTCTCTCCCCCCGCTCCTCTCTCTCTCCCCCCGCTCCTCTCTCTCTCCCCCCGCTCCCCTGTCTCTCCGCCCGCTCCCCTGTCTCTCCCCCCGCTCCTCTCTCTCTTCCCCCGCTCCCCTGTCTCTCCGCCCGCTCCCCTCTCTCTCCCCCGGCTCCCCTCTCTCTCCCCCGCTCCCCTCTCTCTCCCCCGCTCCTCTCTCTCTCCCCCGCTCCCTCTCTCTCCCCCCGCTCCCCTGTCTCTCCGCCCGCTCCCCTGTCTCTCCCCCCGCTCCTCTCTCTCTCCCCCGCTCCCCTGTCTCTCCGCCCGCTCCCCTCTCTCTCCCCCGGCTCCCCTCTCTCTCCCCCCGCTCCCCTCTCTCTCTTCCCCGCTCCCCTCTCTCTCTCCGCCCGCTCCCCTGTCTCTCCGCCCGCTCCCCTGTCTCTCCCCCCGCTCCCTGTCTCTCCCCCGCTCCCCTGTCTCGCCCCGCTCCCCTGTCTCTCCCCCGCTCCCTTGTCTCTCCCCCCGCTCCCCTGTCTCTCCCCCGCTCCCCTCTCTCTCGCCCCGCTCCCCTC
>NW_027254017.1:0-10070 GCF_044704955.1 Pristiophorus japonicus
GATATTACCACCTCCGTGTCCCTCAGGTATTACCACCTCCGTGTCTCTCAGTTATTACCACCTCCGTATCCCTCAGGTATTACCACCTCCGTGTCTCTCAGGTATTACGACCTCCGTGTCCCTCAGGTATTACAACCTCAATGTCCCTCAAATATTACCACCTCCGTGTCCATCAGTTATCACCACCTCCGTGTCCCTCAGTTATTACCACCTCCGTGTTTCTCAGGTATTACCACCTCCGTGTCCCTCAGGTTTTACCACCTCCGTGTCCCTCAGATATTACCACCTCCGTGTCCCTCAGGTATTAACACCTTCGTGTCCCTCAGATATTACCACCTCCGTGTCCCTCAGGTATTACCACCTCCGTGTCCCTCAAGTATTACCACCTCCGTGTCCCTCAGGTTGTACCATCTCCGTGTCCCTCAGGTGTTACCACTTCCGAGTCCCTCAGGTATTACAACCTCAATGTCCCTCAGGTATTACCACCTCCGTGTCCCTCAGGTATTACCACCTCCGCGTCCCTCAGGTATTACAACCTCAATGTCCCTCAGGTATTACCACCTCCGTGTCCCTCAGGTATTACCACCTCCGTGTCCCTCAGGTATTACCACCTCAATGTCCCTCAGATATTAACACCTCCATGTCCCTCAGGTATTACCACCTCCGCGTCCCTCAGGTATTACCACCTCCGTGTCCCTCAGGTATTACCACCTCCGTGTCCCTCAGGTATTACCACCTCATTGTCCCACAGGTATTACCACCTCCGTGTCCCTCATGTATTACAACCTCAATGTCCCTCAGGTATTACCACCTCCGTATCCCTCAGGTATTACCACCTCAGTGTCCCTCAGGTATTACCACCTCCGAGTCCCTCAGGTATTACCACCTCCGTGTCCCTCAGGTATTACCACCTCAGTGTCCCTCAGATGTTACCACCTCCGCGTCCCTCAGGTATTACCACCTCCCTGTCCCTCAGGTATTACAACCTCAATGTCCCTCAGGTATCACCACCTCCATGTCCCTCAGGTATTACCACCTCCGCGTCCCTCAGGTATTACCACCTCTGTGTCCCTCAGGTATTACCACCTCAGTGTCCCTCAGATATTCCCATCTCAGTGTCCCTCAGGTATTACCACCTCCGCGTCCCTCAGGTAATACCAACTCCGTGTCCCTCAGATATTACTACTTCCGTGTCCCTCAGGTATTACCACCTCAGTGTCCCTCAGGTATTACCACCTCCGTGTCCCTCAGGTATTACCACCTCCGTGTCCCTCAGGTATTACCACCTCAGTGTCCCACAGGGATTACCACCTCCGTGTCCCTCATGTATTACAACCTCAATGTCCCTCAGGTATTACCACCTCCGTATCCCTCAGGTATTACCACCTCAGTGTCCCTCAGGTATTACCACCTCCGTGTCCCTCAGGTATTACCTCCTCCGTGTCCCTCAGGTATTACCACCTCAATGTCCCTCAGATGTTACCAGCTCCGCGTCCCTCAGGTATTACCACCTCCCTGTCCCTCAGGTATTACAACCTCAATGTCCCTCAGGTATTACCACCTCCGTGTCCCTCAGATATTACCACCTCCGATTCCCTCAGGTATTACCACCTCCGTGTCCCTCAGGTTGTACCACCTCCGTGTCCCTCAGGTATTACCACCTCCGTGTCCCTCATGTATTACCACCTCCGAGTCTCTCAGGTATTACCACCTCCGTGTCCCTCAGGTATTACCAGCTCCGAGTCCCTCAGGTATTACCACCTCCGTGTCCCTCAAGTATTACCACCTCTGTGTCCCTCAGGTATTACAACCTCCGCTTCCCTCAGGTATTACCACCTATGTGACCCTCAACTATTACAACCTCCGTGTCCCTCAGGTATTACCACCTCGTGTCCCTCGGGTATTACCACCTACGTGACCCTCAACTATTACAACCTCCGTGTCCCTCGGGTATTACCACCTCGTGTCCCTCAGGTATTACCACCTCCGTGTCCCTCAGGTATTACCACCTCGTGTCCCTCAGGTATTACCACCTCTGTGTCCCTCAGGTATTACCGCCTCCGTATCCCTCAGGTATTACCACCTCGTGTCCCTCAGGTATTACCACCTCCGTGTCTCTCAGGTATTACCACCTCGTGTCCCTCAGGTATTACCACCTCCGTGTCTCTCAGGTATTACCGCCTCCGTATCCCTCAGGTATTACCACCTCGTGTCCCTCGGGTATTACCACCTCGTGCCCCTCAGGTATTACCACCTCCATGTCCCTCAGGTATTACCACCTGCGTGTGCCTCAGGTATTACCACCTCCATGTCCCTCAGATATTACCAACTCCGTGTCCCTCAGGTATTACCACCTCCGTGTCTCTCAGGTATTACAACCTCAATGTCCCTCAAATATTACCACCTCCGTGTCCCTCAGTTATCACCACCTCCGTGTCCCTCAGGTATTAACACCTTCGTGTCCCTCAGGTATTACCACCTCCGTGTCCCTCAGGTATTACCACCTCCGTGTCCCTCAGGTATTACCACCTCCGTGTCCCTCAGGTATTGCCACCTCCGTGTCCCTCAGGTATTACCACCTCCATGTCCCTCAGGTATTACTACTTCCGTGTCCCTGAGGAAATACCACCTCCGTGTCCCTCAGGTATTACCACCTCAATGCCCCTCAGGTATTACCACCTCCGTGTCCCTCAGGTATTACCACCTCCGTATCCCCCAGGTAATACCACCTCCATGTTCCTCAGGTATGACTACCTCCGCGTCCCTCAGGTAATACCACCTCCGTGTCCCTCAGGTATTACCACCTCCGCGTCCCTCAGGTAATACCACCTCCGTGTCCCTCAGATATTACTACTTCCGTGTCTCTCAGATATTACCACCTCAGTGTCCCTCAGGTATTACCACCTCCGTGTCCCTCAGGTATTACCACCTCCGTGTCCCTCAGGTATTACCACCTCAGTGTCCCACAGGGATTACCACCTCCGTGTCCCTCATGTATTACAACCTCAATGTCCCTCAGGTATTACCACCTCCGTATCCCTCAGGTTTTACCACCTCAGTGTCCCTCAGGTATTACCACCTCTGTGTCCCTCAGGTATTACCTCCTCCGTGTCCCTCAGGTATTACCACCTCAATGTCCCTCAGATGTTACCAGCTCCGCGTCCCTCAGGTATTACCACCTCCCTGTCCCTCAGGTATTACAACCTCAATGTCCCTCAGGTATTACCACCTCCGTGTCCGTCAGATATTACCACCTCCGATTCCCTCAGGTATTACTACCTCCGTGTCCCTCAGGTTGTACCACCTCCGTGTCCCTCAGGTATTACCACCTCCGTGTCCCTCAGGTATTACCACCTCCGAGTCTCTCAGGTATTACCACCTCCGTGTCCCTCAGATATTACCACCTCCGATTCCCTCAGGTATTACCACCTCCGTGTCCCTCAGATATTACCACCTCCGTGTCCCTCAGGTATTACCACCTCCGTGTCCCTCAGGTATTACCAGCTCCGAGTCCCTCAGGTATTACCACCTCCGTGTCCCTCAAGTATTACCACCTCTGTGTCCCTCAGGTATTACAACCTCCGCTTCCCTCAGGTATTACCACCTATGTGACCCTCAACTATTACAACCTCCGTGTCCCTCAGGTATTACCACCTCGTGTCCCTCGGGTATTACCACCTACGTGACCCTCAACTATTACAACCTCCGTGTCCCTCGGGTATTACCACCTCGTGTCCCTCAGGTATTACCACCTCCGTGTCCCTGAGGTATTACCACCTCGTGTCCCTCAGGTATTACCACCTCCGTGTCCCTCAGGTATTACCGCCTCCGTATCCCTCAGGTATTACCACCTCGTGTCCCTCACGTATTACCACCTCCGTGTCTCTCAGGTATTACCACCTCGTGTCCCTCAGGTATTACCACCTCCGTGTCTCTCAGGTATTACCGCCTCCGTATCCCTCAGGTATTACCACCTCGTGTCCCTCGGGTATTACCACCTCGTGCCCCTCAGGTATTACCACCTCCATGTCCCTCAGGTATTACCACCTGCATGTGCCTCAGGTATTACCACCTCCATGTCCCTCAGATATTACCAACTCCGTGTCCCTCAGGTATTACCGCCTCCGTGTCTCTCAGGTATTACAACCTCAATGTCCCTCAAATATTACCACCTCCGTGTCCCTCAGTTATCACCACCTCCGTGTCCCTCAGTTATTACCACCTCCGTGTCCCTCAGGTATTACCACCTCCATGTCCCTCAGGTATTGCCACCTCCGTATCCCCCAGGTAATACCACCTCCATGTCCCTCAGGTATGACTACCTCCGCGTCCCTCAGGTAATACCACCTCCGTGTCCCTCAGGTATTACCACCTCCGCTTCCCTCAGATATTACCACCTCCGTGTCCCTCAAGTATGACCACCTCCATGTCCCTTAGGTGTTACCACCTCCGTGTTCCTCTGGTATTACCACCTCCGCGTCCCTCAGGTATTACCACCTCCGTTTCCCTCAGTTTTTACCACCTCCGTGTCCCTCAGATATTACTACTTCCTTGTCCCTCAGGTAATACCACCTCCGTGCCCCTCGGGTATTACCACCTCCGTGTCCCTCAGTTATTACCACCTCAGTGTCCCTCAGGTAATACCACCTCCGTGTCCCTCAGTTATTACCACATCAGTGTCCCTCAGGTAATACCACCTCCATGTCTCTCAGTTATTACCACCTCAGTGTCCCTCAGGTAACACCATCTCCGTGTCCCTCAGTTATTACCACCTCCGTATCCCTCAGGTATTACCACCTCCGTGTCCCTCAGGTATTACCACATCCACATCCCTCGGGTATTACCACCTCAATGTCCCTCAACTATTACCACCTCCATATCCCTCAGGTATTATCACCTCAATGTCCCTCAGGTATTACCACATCCGTGTCCCTCAGGTATTAAAACCTCAATGTCCCTCACATATTACCACCTCCGTGTCCCTCAGGTATTACCACCTCCGTGTCACTCAGGTATTACCACCTCCGTGCCCCTTAGGTATTACCACCTCCGTGTCCCTCAGGTAATACCACCTCCGTGCCCCTCAGGTATTACCACCTCCGTGTCCCTCAGGTATTACCATCTCCGTGCCCCTTAGGTATTACCACCTCCGTGTCCCTCAGGTAATACCACCACCGTGCCCCTCAGGTATTACCACCTCCGTGTCCCTCAGGTATTACCACCTCCGTGTCCCTCAGGTAATACTACCTCCGTGCCCCTTAGGTATTACCACCTCCGTGCCCCTCAGGTAATACCACCTCCGTGCCCCTCAGGTAATACGACCTCCGTGTCCCTCAGGTAATACCACCTCCGTGCCCCTCAGGTATTACCACCTCCGTGTCCCTCAGGTAATATCACCTCCGTGTCCATCAGGTAATACCACCACCGTGCCCCTCAGGTAATACCACCTCCGTGCCCCTCAGGTATTACCACCTCCGTGTCCCTCAGGTATTACCACCTCTGTGTCCCTCAGATATTCCCATCTGCGTGTCCTTCAGGTATTACCACCTCCGCGTCCCTCAGGTAATACCACCTCCGTGTCCCTCAGATATTACTACTTCCGTGTCCCTCAGGTAATACCACCTCCGTGTCCCTCAGGTATTACCACCTCCGTGCCCCTCAGGGATTACCACCTCCGTGTCCCTCAGGTATTACCACCTCTGTGTCCCTCAGGTATTACCACCTCCGTATCCCTCAAGTATTATCACCTCAATGTCCCTCAGATGTTACCACCTCCGCGTCCCTCAGGTATTACCACCTCCGTGTCCCTCAGGTATTAACACCTGCATATCCCTCAGGTATTACCACCTCCGTGTCCCTCAGGTATTACCACCTCCGTATCCCCCAAGTATTACCACCTCAATGTCCCTCAGGTATTACCACCTCCGTGTCCCTCAGGTATTACCACCTCCGCGTACCTCAGGTAATACCACCTCCGTGTCCCTCAGGTATTACCACCTCCGTGTCCCTCAGGTATTACCACCTCCGTGTCCCTCAAGTATTACCACCTCCGTGTCCCTCAGGTTGTACCATCTCCGTGTCCCTCAGGTGTTACCACTTCCGAGTCCCTCAGGTATTACAACCTCAATGTCCCTCAGGTATTACCACCTCCGTGTCCCTCAGGTATTACCACCTCCGCGTCCCTCAGGTATTACAACCTCAATGTCCCTCCGGTATTACCACCTCCGTGTCCCTCAGGTATTACCACCTCCGTGTCCCTCGGGTATTACCACCTCAATGTCCCTCAGATATTAACACCTCCATGTCCCTCAGGTATTACCACCTCCGCGTCCCTCAGGTATTACCACCTCCGTGTCCCTCAGGTATTACCACCTCCGTGTCCCTCAGGTATTACCACCTCCGTGTCCCTCAGGTATTACCACCTCATTGTCCCACAGGTATTACCACCTCCGTGTCCCTCATGTATTACAACCTCAATGTCCCTCAGGTATTACCACCTCCGTATCCCTCAGGTATTACCACCTCAGTGTCCCTCAGGTATTACCACCTCCGTGTCCCTCAGGTATTACCACCTCCGATTCCCTCAGGTATTACCACCTCCGTGTCCCTCAGGTATTACCACCTCCGAGTCTCTCAGGTATTACCACCTCCGTGTCCCTCAGGTATTACCAGCTCCGAGTCCCTCAGGTATTACCACCTCTGTGTCCCTCAGGTATTACAACCTCCGCTTCCCTCAGGTATTACCACCTATGTGACCCTCAACTATTACAACCTCCGTGTCCCTCAGGTATTACCACCTCGTGTCCCTCGGGTATTACCACCTACGTGACCCTCAACTATTACCACCTCCGTGTCCCTCGGGTATTACCACCTCGTGTCCCTCAGGTATTACCACCTCCGTGTCCCTCAGGTATTACCGCCTCCGTATCCCTCAGGTATTACCACCTCGTGTCCCTCAGATATTACCAACTCCGTGTCCCTCAGGTATTACCACCTCCATGTCTCTCAGGTATTACCGCCTCCGTATCCCTCAGGTATTACCACCTCGTGTTCCTCGGGTATTACCACCTCGTGCCCCTCAGGTATTACCACCTCCATGTCCCTCAGGTATTACCACCTGCGTGTGCCTCAGGTATTACCACCTCCATGTCCCTCAGATATTACCAACTCCGTGTCCCTCAGGTATTACCACCTCCGTGTACCTCAGGTATTACCACCTCCATGTCTCTCAGGTATTACCACCTCCGTGTCTCTCAGGTATTACCACCTCCGTGTCCCTCAGGTTTTACCACCTCCGTGTCTCTCAGGTATTACCACCTCCGTGTCCCTCAGATATTACCACCTCCGTGACCCTCAGGTATTACCACCTTCATGTCCCTCAGGTATTACCACCTGCGTGTGCCTCAGGTATTACCACCTTCATGTCCCTCAGGTATTACCACCTCCGTGTCCCTCAGATATTACCAACTCCGTGTCCCTCAGGTATTACCACCTCCGTGTCTCTCAGGTATTACCACCTCCGTGTCCCTCAGGTATTACCACCTCCGTGTCTCTCAGGTATTACCACCTCCGTGTCCCTCAGGTATTACCACCTCCGTGTCCCTCAGGTATTACCACCTCTGTGTCCCTCAGGTTTTACCACCTCCGTGTCCCTCAGGTATTACCACCTCCGTGTCTCTCAGGTATTACCACCTCCGTGTCCCTCAGGTATTACCACCTCCGTGTCCCTCAGGTATTACCACCTCCGTGTCCCTCAGGTATGACCAGCTCAGTTTCTCTCTCCCAGGTACGGACTCCTCTGTGTCCCTTAGTTGTTTGCACCTCTCTCTCTGGTGTTGGCAGCTCTGTGTCTTTGTTAGATCTTGGTAGCTCTTTATCTCAGGTGTTGTCCTATCTGTGTGTCTTTCTCATGTGTTGGCACCTGTCTGTCTCTCAGATGATATCACCTGTTTATGTCTCAGGTGTTGTCCTCTCTCTCTGCCTCAGGTGTTGTCTCAGGTGTTGTCTCTCTTACTCTCTCTCAGGCGTTATCTCCTCTCTCTCTCTCTGTGTCTCAGCTTGTCCCCTCTCTCTCTCTCTGTGTCTCAGCTTGCCCCCTCTCTCTCTCTCTGTGTCTCAGCTTGTCCCCTCTCTCTCTCTGTGTCTCAGCTTGTCCCCTCTCTCTCTCTCTCTATGTCTCAGCTTGTCCCCTCTCTCTCTCTCTGTGTCTCAGCTTGTCCCCTCTCTCTCTCTCTCCATGTCTCAGCTTGTCCCCTCTCTCTCTCTATGTCTCAGCTTGTCCCCCCTCTCTCTCTCTATGTCTCAGCTTGTCCCCTCTCTCTCTGTGTCTCAGTTTGATCCCTCTCTCTCTCTATGTCTCAGCTTGTCCCCTCTCTCTCTCTCTCCATGTCTCAGCTTGTCCCCTCTCTCTCTCTCTATGTCTCAGCTTGTCCCCTCTCTCTCTCTCGCAATGTCTCAGCTTGTCCCCTCTCTCTCTCTATGTCTCAGCTTGTCCCCTCTCTCTCTCTATGTCTCAGCTTGTCCTCTCTCTCTCTCGATGTCTCAGCTTGTCCCCTCTCTCTCTCTATGTCTCAGCTTGTCCCCTCTCTCTCTCTCTATGTCTCAGCTTGTCCCCTCTCTCTCTCTCTATGTCTCAGCTTGTCCCCTCTCTCTCTCTATGTCTCAGCTTGTCCCCTCTCTCTCTATGTCTCAGCTTGTCCCCTATCTCTCTCCATGTCTCCGCTTGTCCCCTATCTCTCTCTCTCTATGTCTCAGCTTGTCCCCTCTCTCTCTCTCTTTGTCTCAGCTTGTCCCCTCTCACTCTCTCTAACTCAGCTTGTCCCCTCTCTCTCTCTATGTCTCAGCTTGTCCCCTCTCTCTCTCTCTAACTCAGCTTGTCCCCTCTCTCTCTCTATGTCTCAGCTTGTCCCCTCTCACTCTCTCTAACTCAGCTTGTCCCCTCTCTCTCTCTATGTCTCAGCTTGTCCCCTCTCTCTCTCTCTATGTCTCAGCTTGTCCCCTCTCTCTCTCTCTATGTCTCAGCTTGTCCCCTCTCTCTCTCCATGTCTCAGCTTGTCCCCTCTCTCTCTCTATGTCTCAGCTTGTCCCCTCTCTCTCTCTCTATGTCTCAGCTTGTCCCCTCTCTCTCTCTATGTCTCAGCTTGTCCCCTCTCTCTCTCTCTTTGTCTCAGCTTGTCCCCTCTCACTCTCTCTATGTCTCAGCTTGTCCCCTCTCTCTCTCTATGTCTCAGCTTGTCCCCTCTCTCTCTCTCTATGTCTCAGCTTGTCCCCTATCTCTCTCTCTATGTCTCAGCTTGTCCCCTCTCTCTCTCTCTATGTCTCAGCTTGTCCCCTCTCTCTCTCCATGTCTCAGCTTGTCCCCTCTCTCTCTCTCTATGTCTCAGCTTGTCCCCTCTCTCTCTCTATGTCTCAGCTTGTCCCCTCTCTCTCTCTATGTCTCAGCTTGTCCCCTCTCTCTCTCTTTGTCTCAGCTTGTCCCCTCTCTCTCTCTCTATGTCTCAGCTTGTCCCCTCTCTCTCTCTCTATGTCTCAGCTTGTCCCCTCTCTCTCTCTCTATGTCTCAGCTTGTCCCCTCTCTCTCTCTCTATGTCTCAGCTTGTCCCCTCTCTCTCTCCATGTCTCAGCTTGTCCCCTCTCTCTCTCTCCATGTCTCAGCTTGTCCCCTCTCTCTCTCTCTATGTCTCAGCTTGTCCCCTCTCTCTCTCTCTATGTCTCAGCTTGTCCCCTCTCTCTCTATGTTTCAGCTCGTCCCCTCTCTCTCTCTCTATGTCTCAGCTTGTCCCCTCTCTCTCTCTCTTTGTCTCAGCTTGTCCCCTCTCTCTCTCTATGTCTCAGCTTGTCCCCTCTCTCTCTCTCGATGTCTCAGCTTGTCCCCTCTCTCTCTCTCTATGTCTCAGCTTGTCCCCTCTCTCTCTCTCTCTCTATGTCTCAGCTTGTCCCCTCTCTCTCTCTCTCTCTATGTCTCAGCTTGTCCCCTCTCTCTCTCTCTCTCTATGTCTCAGCTTGTCTCCTCTCTCTCTCTTTGTCTCAGCTTGTCCCCTCTCTCTCTCTCTATGTCTCAGCTTGTCCCC
>NW_027254018.1:0-10069 GCF_044704955.1 Pristiophorus japonicus
GTAGTATGTTGTGTCGGATGATGTTGTGTAGAATGATTTGTAGAATGATTTGTAGAATGATGTGTAGAATGATGTGTAGAATGATGTGCAGAATGATGTGTAGAATGACGTGTAGAATGATGTGCAGAATGAAGTGTCGACTGATATGTCGACTGATGCGTCGAATGATGTGTAGAATGTTGTGTGGAATGATGTTGTTTAGAATGATGTTTCGAATGGTGTGTAGAATGATCAGTAGAATGATATATAGAATGATGTGTAGAATGAACTGTCGAATAATGTTGTGTAGAATGGAATGTCCAATGAAGTTGTGTAGAATGGTGCGTCGAATGATGTCTCGAATAATTTGTGTGGAATGATGTGTAGAATGATGTGTACAATGATGTGCAGAATGATGTTTAGAATGATGTGTAGAATGATGTGTAAGAATGATGTGTCGAATGACGTGTAGAATTATGTTGTGTAGAATGATGATTAGAATGATGTGTAGAATGATCAGTAGAATGCTGTATCGAATGATGTGTAGAATGCTGTGTAGAATGATGTGTTGAATAATGTTGTGTAGAATGACGTGTAGAATGACGTGTAGAATGATGTGTAGAATGAAGTTGCGTAGAATGATGTTGTGTGGAATGATGTGTAGAATGATCTGTAGAATGATGTGTATAATGACGTGCAGAATGATGTGTAGAATTATGTGCAGAATGTTGCATAGAATAACGTGCAGAATGAAGTGTCGACTGATGTGTCGAATGATGTGTAAAATGATGTGTAGAATGCTGTGTAGAATGTTGTGTGGAATGATGTTTGTAGAATGATGTTTAGAATGATGGGTCGAATGATCAGTAGAATGATTTATGGAATGACGTGTAGAATGATGTGTAGTATAATGTTGTGTAGAATGATATGCCGAATGAAGTTGTGTAGAATGATGCGTCGAATGATGTCTATAATGATTTGTAAAATGCTGTGTAGAATGACGTGCAGAATGCTGTGTAGTATGATGTTGTGTGGAATGATGTATAGAATGATGTGCAGAATGATATGTCGAATGATGTATGGAATGATATGTAGAATGCTGTGCAGAATGATATGTAGAATGATGTTGCGTAGAATGCTGTGTAGAATGATGTGTAGAGTAATGTTGTGTAGAAAGACGTGTAGAATGATGTGTAGAATGATGTTGTGTACAATGATGTTGTGTGGAATGATGTGTCGAATGTTCTGAGAATGAGGTGTAGAATGATGCGCAGAATGATGTGTAGAATGATGTGTAGAATGATGTGTAGAATGTTATGTAGAATGATGTGTAGAATGATGACTAGAATGATATGTAGAATGATGTGTAGAATGATCAGTAGAATGATGTGTCGAATAATGCTGTGTAGAATGACGTGTAGCATGATGTGTAGAACGATCAGTAGAATGATGTGTAGAATGATGTGTAGAATGATGTATAGAATAATGTTGTGTAGATTGATGTGTTGAATGATGTGTAAAATGATCAGTAGAATGATGTGTAGAATGATGTTGTGCAGAATGATGTATCGAATGATGTGTAGAATGTTGTGTCGGATGATGTGTGGAATGATGTGTAGAATGATGTGTCGAATGATGTTGTGTAGAATGATTTGTAGAATGATTTGTAGAATGATCTGTAGATTGATGTGTAGAATGATGTGCAGAAAGTTGTGTAGAATGATGTGTAGAATGTTGTGCAGAATGATGTGCAGAATGATGTGCAGAATGATGTGTACACTGATGTGTAGAATGATGTGCAGAATGAAGTGTCGACTGATATGTCGACTGATGTGTCGAATGATGTGTCGAATGATGTGTAGAATGATGTGTAGAATGCTGTGTAGAATGTTGTGTGGAATGATGTTGTTTGGAATGATGTTTAGAATGATGTGTAGAATGACCAGTTGAATGATATATAGAATGATGTGCAGAATGATGTGTCGAATGATGTACGGAATGATATGTAGAATGCTGTGCAGAATGATGTGTAGAATGCTGTGTAGAATGATGTGTCGAATAAACTTGTGCAGAGTGACGTGTAGAATGATGTATATAATGCTGTTGTGTACAATGATGTTGCGTGGAATGATGAGTAGAATTAATTGTAGAATGATGTGCAGAATGATGTGCAGAATGACGTGCAGAATGATGTGTAGAATATTGTGTCGAATGATGTGTAGAATGATGTTGTGTCGAATGATGTGTAAAATGATGTGTAGAATGATGTGAAGAATGACATTTAGAATGATGTGCAGAATGATGTGCAGAATGATGTGCAGAATGATGTGTAGAATGACGTGTAGAATGATGTGTAGAATGATGATGTTTAGAATGATGTGTAGAATGATGTGTAGACTGATCAGTAGAATGATTTGGAGAATGATGTGTAGAATGATGTGTAGAATAATGTTGTGTGGAATGATGTGTCGAATGAAGTTTAACAGAATGACGTGTCGAATGATGTGTATAATGATGTGTAGAATGCTGGATAGAATGAGGTGTAGAATGCTATGTCGAATGATGTTGTGTAGAATGCCGTGTAGAATGATGTGTAGAATAATGTTGTGTAGAATGACGTGTACAATGATGTGTAGAATGATGTTGTGTAGAATGATGTTGTGCGGAATGATGTGTAGAATAATCTGTAGAATGATGTGTAGAATGATGTGCAGAATGATGTGTGGACAGATGTGTTGCAAGTTGTGTGGAATGATGTGTGGAATGATGTTTGGAATGATGTGTAGAATGATGTTGCTTCGAATGATGTGTAGAATGATGTGCAGAATGATGTGTAGAATGATGTGCATAATGATGTGTAAAATGATTTGTACAATGTTGTGTCGAATGATGTGTGGAATGATGTGTAGAATGATGTGTAGAATGATGTTGTTTAGAATGATGACTAGAATGAAGTGTTGAATAATGTTGTGTAGAATGATGTGTCGAATGAATTCGAGCAGAATGATGTGAAGAAGGATGTGCAGAATGATGTGTAGAATGATGTATAGAATGTTGTGTAGAATGATGTGTAGAATGTTGTGTGGAATGATGTTGTGTAGAATGATGTTTAGCATGATGTGTAGAATGATGTCTAGAATGATTTGTAGAATGCTGTGTAGAATGCTGTGTGGCATGATGTTCCGCAGAATGATGTGTAGAATGATGTGTAGAATGATGTGTCGAATGATGTATGGAATTATATGTAGAATGCTATGCAGAATGATGTGTAGAATGATGTTGTGTCGAATGCTTTGTAGAATTATGTTTAGAATAATATTGTTCAGAATGACGTGTAGAATGATGTGTAGAATGAAGTTGTGTAGAATTATGTTGTTTGGAATGATGTGTAGAATAATCTTGTGGAATGATGTGTAGAATGATGTGCGGAATGATGTGTAGCATGATGTGTAGATTGTTGTTTCGAGTGATATGTTGAACGATGTGTAGAATGATGTGTAGAATGATGTGTAGAATGATATGTAGAAAGATGTGTAAAATGATGTGCAGAATGATGTTTAGAATGATGTGTAGAATGATGTGTAGAATGATGTGTCGAATGATGTGTAGAATTATGTTGTGTAGAATGATGTTTAGAATGATGTGTAGAATGATCAGTAGAATGATGTAACGAATGATGTGCAGAATGATGTGTAGAATAATGTTGTGTGGAATGATATGTAGAATGACGTGTAGAATGCTGTCTAGAAAGATGTTGTGTAGAATGATGTGAAGAATGATGTGTAGAATGATGTGTAGAATGATGTGTAGAATGTTGTGTCGAATGATGTGCAGACTGATGGGTAGAATTATGTGTAGAATGATGTGTAGAATGATGTGTAGAAGGACGTGCAGAATGATGTGTAGAATGATGTGTAGAATGATGTGTAGAATTATGTGTGGAATTATGTGTAGAATGATGTGTAGAATGATGTGTAGAATGATTTTTTGTAGAATGATGTGTAGTATGATGTGTAGAAAGATGTGCAGAATGATGTGTAGAATGATGTGTAGACTGTTGTGCAGAATGATATGTAGAATGATGATGTGTCGATTGATGTCTAGAATGATGTGTAGAATGAGCAGTAAAATGATGTGTAGAATGATGTTGTGTAGAATGCTGTGTAGAATGATGTGTTGTATAATGTTGTGTAGAATGACGTGTAGAATGACGTATAGAAAGATGTGTGGAATGATGTTGTGTAGAATGATGTTTAGAATGATGTGTCGAATGATCAGTAGAATGATGTGTGGAATGATGTGTAGAATGAAGTGTAGTATAATGTTGTGTAGAATGATATGTCGAATGAAGTTGTGTAGAATGATGCGTCGAATGATGTCTAGAATGATTTGTATAATGCTGTGTAGAATGACGTGTAGAATGCTGTGTAGTATGATGTTGTGTGGAATGATGTATAGAATTATGTGCAGAATGATATTTCGAATGATGTATGGAATGATATGTAGAATGCTGTGCAGAATGATATGTAGAATGCTGTTGCGTAGAATGCTGTGTAGAATGATGTGTAGAATAATGTTGCGTAGAAGGACGTGTAGAATGATGTGTAGAATGATGTTGTGTACAATAATGTTGTGTGGAATGATGTATAGAATGATGTGCAGAATGATATGTCGAATGATGTTTAGAATTATGTGTAGAATGATGTGTAGAATGTTATGTAGAATGATGTGTAGAATGATGTGTAGAATGATGTGTAGATGATCAGTAGAATGATGTGTCGAATGATGTTATGTGAAATGCAGTGTAGAATGATGTGTAGAATAATGCTGTGTAGAATGACTTGTAGCATGATGTGTAGAATGATCAGTAGAATGATGTGTAGAATGATGTGTAGAATGATGTGTAGAATAATGTTGTGTAGATTGATGTGTAGAATGATGTATAAAATGCGCAGTAGAATGATGTGTAGAATGATGTTGTGTAGAATGCTGTGTAGAATGATGTGTAGAATAATGTTGTGTAGAATGACGTGCAGAATGATGTGTAGAATGATGATGTGTTGAATGATGTTGCGTGGAATGATGTGTAGAATGATCTGTAGAATGATGTGTAGAACGATGTGCAGAATGATGTGTCGAATGATGTGTAGAATGTTGTGTCGGATGATGTGTGGTATGATGTGTAGAATGATGTGTCGACTGAAGTTGTGTAGAATGATTTGCAGAATGATTTGTAGAATGATGTGTAGAATGATGTGTAGAATGATGTGCAGAATGATGTGTAGAATGATGTGTAGAATGTTGTGCAGAATGATGTGTAGAATGATGTGCAGAATGATGTGTAGAATGATGTGCAGAATGAAGTGTCGACTGATATGTCGACTGATGCGTCGAATGATGTGTTGAATGATGTGTAGAATAACGTTTAGAATGCTGTGCAGAATGTTGTGTGGAATGATGTTGTTTAGAATGATGTTTAGAATGATGTGTAGAATGATCAGTAGAATGATATGTAGGATGATATGTAGAATGAATTGTCGTATAATGTTGTGTAGAATGGAATCTCCAATGAAGTTGTGTAGAATGATGCGTCGAATGATGTCTCGAATGATTTGTAAAATGCTGTGTAGAATGACGTGTAGAATGCTGTGTAGTATGATGTTGTGTGGAATGATGTATAGAATTATGTGCAGAATGATATTTCGAATGATGTATGGAATGATATGTAGAATGCTGTGCAGAATGATATGTAGAATGCTGTTGCGTAGAATGCTGTGTAGAATGATGTGTAGAATAATGTTGCGTAGAAGGACGTGTAGAATGATGTGTAGAATGATGTTGTGTACAATAATGTTGTGTGGAATGATGTATAGAATGATGTGCAGAATGATATGTCGAATGATGTTTAGAATTATGTGTAGAATGATGTGTAGAATGTTATGTAGAATGATGTGTAGAATGATGTGTAGAATGATGTGTAGATGATCAGTAGAATGATGTGTCGAATGATGTTATGTGAAATGCAGTGTAGAATGATGTGTAGAATAATGCTGTGTAGAATGACTTGTAGCATGATGTGTAGAATGATCAGTAGAATGATGTGTAGAATGATGTGTAGAATGATGTGTAGAATAATGTTGTGTAGATTGATGTGTAGAATGATGTATAAAATGCGCAGTAGAATGATGTGTAGAATGATGTTGTGTAGAATGCTGTGTAGAATGATGTGTAGAATAATGTTGTGTAGAATGACGTGCAGAATGATGTGTAGAATGATGATGTGTTGAATGATGTTGCGTGGAATGATGTGTAGAATGATCTGTAGAATGATGTGTAGAACGATGTGCAGAATGATGTGTCGAATGATGTGTAGAATGTTGTGTCGGATGATGTGTGGTATGATGTGTAGAATGATGTGTCGACTGAAGTTGTGTAGAATGATTTGCAGAATGATTTGTAGAATGATGTGTAGAATGATGTGTAGAATGATGTGCAGAATGATGTGTAGAATGATGTGTAGAATGTTGTGCAGAATGATGTGTAGAATGATGTGCAGAATGATGTGTAGAATGATGTGCAGAATGAAGTGTCGACTGATATGTCGACTGATGCGTCGAATGATGTGTCGAATGATGTGTAGAATAACGTTTAGAATGCTGTGCAGAATGTTGTGTGGAATGATGTTGTTTAGAATGATGTTTAGAATGATGTGTAGAATGATCAGTAGAATGATATGTAGGATGATATGTAGAATGAATTGTCGTATAATGTTGTGTAGAATGGAATCTCCAATGAAGTTGTGTAGAATGATGCGTCGAATGATGTCTCGAATGATTTGTAAAATGCTTTGTAGAATAACGTGTAGAATGCTGTGTAGTATGATGTTGTGTAGAATGATGCATAGAATGATGTGTGGAATGAGGTGTCGAATGATGTACGGAATGATATGTAGAATGCTGTGTCGAATGATGTGTAGCATAATGTTGTGCAGAGTGACGTGTAGAATAATGTGAAGAATGCTGTTGTGTACAATGATGTTGTGTGGAATGATGAGTAGAATTAATTGTAGAATGATGTGCAGAATGATGTGCAGAATGATGTGTAGAATTATGTGCAGAATATAGTGTCGAATGATGTGTAGAATGATGTTGTGTCGAATGATGTGTAAAATGATGCGTAGAATGACGTGAAGAATGACATGTAGACTGATGTGCAGAATGATGTGCAGAATGATGTGTAGAATGATGTGTAGAATGACGTGTAGAATGATGTGTAGAATGGTGATGTGTAGAATGATGTGTAGAATGATGTGTAGACTGATCAGTAGAATGATTTGTAGAATGATGTGTAGAATGATGTGTAGAATGCTGGGTAGAATGAGGTGTAGAATGCTATGTCGAATGATTTTGTGTAGAATGATATATAGAATGATGTGTGGAATGATGTGCCGAATGATGCATGGAATGATATGTCGAATGATGTGCAGAATGATTTGTAGAATTATGTTGTGTAGAATTCCGTGTAGAATGCTGTGTAGAATAATGTTGTGTAGAATGACGTGTATAATGATGTGTAGAATGATGTTGTGTAGAATGATGTTGTGCGGAATAATGTGTAGAATGATCTGTAGAATGATGTGTAGAATGATGTGCAGAATGATGTGTGGACAGATGTATTGAAAGTTGTGTGGAATGATGTGTGGAATGATGTGTGGAATGATGTGTAGAATGATTTTGCGTCGAATGATGTGTAGAATGATCTGCAGAATGATGTGTAGAATGCAGTGCATAATGATGTGTAAAATGATTTGTACAATGTTGTGTCGAATGAAGTGTGGAATGATGTGTAGAATGATGTGTAGAATGACGTTGTTTAGAATGATGAGTAGAATGATGTGTTGAATAATGTTGTGTCGAATGATGTGTAGAATAATGTTGTGCAGAGTGACGTGTAGAATGATGTGAAGAATGCTGTTGTGTACAATGATGTTATGTGGAATGATGAGTAGAATTAATTGTAGAATGATGTGCAGAATGATGTGCAGAATGATGTGTAGAATTATGTGCAGAATATAGTGTCGAATGATGTGTAGAATGATGTTGTGTCGAATGATGTGTAAAATGATGCGTAGAATGACGTGAAGAATGACATGTAGAATGATGTGCAGAATGATGTGCAGAACGATGTGTAGAATGATGTGTAGAATGACGTGTAGAATGATGTGTAGAATGATGATGTGTTGAATGATGTTGCGTGGAATGATGTGTAGAATGATCTGTAGAATGATGTGTAGAACGATGTGCAGAATGATGTGTCGAATGATGTGTAGAATGTTGTGTCGGATGATGTGTGGTATGATGTGTAGAATGATGTGTCGACTGAAGTTGTGTAGAATGATTTGCAGCATGATTTGTAGAATGATGTGTAGAATCATGTGTAGAATGATGTGCAGAATGATGTGTAGAATGATGTGTAGAATGTTGTGCAGAATGAGGTGTAGAATGATGTGCAGAATGATGTGTAGAATGATGTGCAGAATGAAGTGTCGACTGATATGTCGACTGATGCGTCGAATGATGTGTCGAATGATGTGTAGAATAACGTTTAGAATGCTGTGTAGAATGTTGTGTGGAATGATGTTGTTTAGAATGATGTTTAGAATGATGTGTAGAATGAGCAGTAGAATGATATGTAGGATGATATGTAGAATGAATTCGTATAATGTTGTGTAGAATGGAATGTCTAATGAAGTTGTGTAGAATGATGCGTCGAATGATGTCTCGAATGATTTGTAGAATGCTTTGTAGAATAACGTGTAGAATGCTGTGTAGTATGATGTTGTGTAGAATGATGCATAGAATGATGTGTGGAATGAGGTGTCGAATGATGTACGGAATGATATGTAGAATGCTGTGTCGAATGATGTGTAGAATAATGTTGTGCAGAGTGACGTGTAGAATAATGTGAAGAATGCTGTTGTGTACAATGATGTTTTGTGGAATGAGGAGTAGAATTAATTGTAGAATGATGTGCAGAATGATGTGCAGAATGATGTGTAGAATTATGTGCAGAATATAGTGTCGAATGATGTGTAGAATGATGTTGTGTCGAATGATGTGTAAAATGATGCGTAGAATGACGTGAAGAATGACATGTAGAATGATGTGCAGAATGATGTGCAGAATGATGTGTAGAATGATGTGTAGAATGACGTGTAGAATGATGTGTAGAATGATGATGTGTAGAATGATGTGTAGAATGATGTGTAGACTGATCAGTAGAATGATTTGTAGAATGATGTGTAGAATGATGTGTAGAATGCTGGGTAGAATGAGGTGTAGAATGCTATGTCGAATGATGTTGTGTAGAATGATATATAGAATGATGTGTGGAATGATGTGCCGAATGATGCATGGAATGATATGTCGAATGATGTGCAGAATGATTTGTAGAATTATGTTGTGTAGAATTCCGTGTAGAATGCTGTGTAGAATAATGTTGTGTAGAATGATGTTGTGCGGAATGATGTGAAGAATGATCTGTAGAATGATGTGTAGAATGATGTGCAGAATGATGTGTGGACAGATGTGTTGAAAGTTGTGTGGAATGATGTGTGGAATTATGTGTGGAATGATGTGTAGAATGACTTTGCGTCGAATGATGTGTAGAATGATCTGCAGAATGATGTGTAGAATGCAGTGCATAATGGTGTGTAAAATGATTTGTACAATGTTGTGTCGAATGAAGTGTGGAATGATGTGTAGAATGATGTGTAGAATTACGTTGTTTAGAATGATGAGTAGATTGATGTGTTGAATAATGTTGTGTCGAATGATGTGTCGAATGAAGTCGTGCAGAATGATGTGTCGAAGGATGTGCAGAATGATTGTGTAGAATGATGTTTAGAATGATGTGTAGAATGATGTCTAGAATGATTTGTAGAATTCTGTGTAGAATGCTGTGCAGCATGATGTTTCGTAGAAAGATGTATAGAATGATGTGTAGAATGATGTGTCGAATGATGTATGAAATTATATGTAGAATGCTGTGCAGAATGATGTGTAGAATGATGTTGTGTTTAATGCTGTGT
>NW_027254021.1:0-10040 GCF_044704955.1 Pristiophorus japonicus
AGAGTGTGTGTTCAATGGGACAGGGTGTGATCGGGGGGAGGGGTTAGAGTGTGTGTTCAATGGGACAGGGTGTGATCGGGGGGAGGGGTTAGAGTGTGTGTTCAATGGGACAGGGAGTGATCAAGGGGGAGAGATATATTAGAGTGTGTGTTCAATGGGACAGGGTGTGATCGGGGGAGGGGTTAGAGTGTGTGTTCAATGGGACAGGGTGTGATCGGGGGAGAGGTTAGAGTGTGTGTTCAATGGGACAGGGTGTGATCGGGGGGAGGGGTTAGAGTGTGTGTTCAATGGGACAGGGTGTGATCGGGGGGAGGGGTTAGAGTGTGTGTTCAATGGGACAGGGTGTGATCGGGGGGAGGGGTTAGAGTGTGTGTTCAATGGGACAGGGTGTGATCGGGGGGAGGGTTAGAGTGTGTGTTCAATGGGACAGGGTGTGATCGGGGGGGGGGGTTAGAGTGTGTGTTCAATGGGACAGGGTGTGATCGGGGGGAGGGGTTAGAGTGTGTGTTCAATGGGACAGGGTGTGATCGGGGGGAGGGGTTAGAGTGTGTGTTCAATGGGACAGGGTGTGATCGGGGGGAGGGGTTAGAGTGTGTGTTCAATGGGACAGGGTGTGATCGGGGGGAGGGGTTAGAGTGTGTGTTCAATGGGACAGGGTGTGATCGGGGGAGGGGTTAGAGTGTGTGTTCAATGGGACAGGGTGTGATCGGGGGGAGGGGTTAGAGTGTGTGTTCAATGGGACAGGGTGTGATCGGGGGGAGGGGTTAGAGTGTGTGTTCAATGGGACAGGGTGTGATCGGGGGAGGGGTTAGAGTGTGTGTTCAATGGGACAGGGTGTGATCGGGGGAGGGGTTAGAGTGTGTGTTCAATGGGACAGGGTGTGATCGGGGGAGGGGTTAGAGTGTGTGTTCAATGGGACAGGGTGTGATCGGGGGGAGGGGTTAGAGTGTGTGTTCAATGGGACAGGGTGTGATCGGGGGAGGGGTTAGAGTGTGTGTTCAATGGGACAGGGTGTGATCGGGGGAGGGGTTAGAGTGTGTGTTCAATGGGACAGGGTGTGATCGGGGGGAGGGGTTAGAGTGTGTGTTCAATGGGACAGGGTGTGATCGGGGGAGGGGTTAGAGTGTGTGTTCAATGGGACAGGGTGTGATCGGGGGGAGGGGTTAGAGTGTGTGTTCAATGGGACAGGGTGTGATCGGGGGAGGGGTTAGAGTGTGTGTTCAATGGGACAGGGTGTGATCGGGGGGAGGGGTTAGAGTGTGTGTTCAATGGGACAGGGTGTGATCGGGGGGCGGGGTTAGAGTGTGTGTTCAATGGGACAGGGTGTGATCGGGGGGAGGGGTTAGAGTGTGTGTTCAATGGGACAGGGTGTGATCGGGGGGGGTTAGAGTGTGTGTTCAATGGGACAGGGTGTGATCGGGGGCGGGGTTAGAGTGTGTGTTCAATGGGACAGGGTGTGATCGGGGGGAGGGGGTTAGAGTGTGTGTTCAATGGGACAGGGTGTGATCGGAGGGGGGGGTTAGAGTGTGTGTTCAATGGGACAGGGTGTGATCGGGGGGGAGGGGTTAGAGTGTGTGTTCAATGGGACAGGGTGTGATCGGGGGGGGGGTTAGAGTGTGTGTTCAATGGGACAGGGTGTGATCGGGGGGAGGGGGTTAGAGTGTGTGTTCAATGGGACAGGGTGTGATCGGGGGGAGGGGTTAGAGTGTGTGTTCAATGGGACAGGGTGTGATCGGGGGGGAGGGGTTAGAGTGTGTGTTCAATGGGACAGGGTGTGATCGGGGGGGGGGGGGTTAGAGTGTGTGTTCAATGGGACAGGGTGTGATCGGGGGGGAGGGGTTAGAGTGTGTGTTCAATGGGACAGGGTGTGATCGGGGGGGGGGGTTAGAGTGTGTGTTCAATGGGACAGGGTGTGATCGGGGGGAGGGGTTAGAGTGTGTGTTCAATGGGACAGGGTGTGATCGGGGGGAGGGGTTAGAGTGTGTGTTCAATGGGACAGGGTGTGATCGGGGGAGGGGTTAGAGTGTGTGTTCAGTGGGACAGGGTGTGATCGGGGGGAGGGGTTAGAGTGTGTGTTCAATGGGACAGGGTGTGATCGGGGGGAGGGGTTAGAGTGTGTGTTCAATGGGACAGGGTGTGATCGGGGGGAGGGTTAGAGTGTGTGTTCAATGGGACAGGGTGTGATCGGGGGGAGGGGTTAGAGTGTGTGTTCAATGGGACACGGTGTGATCGGGGGGAGGGGTTAGAGTGTGTGTTCAATGGGACAGGGTGTGATCGGGGGGAGGGGTTAGAGTGTGTGTTCAATGGGACAGGGTGTGATCGGGGGCGAGGGGTTAGAGTGTGTGTTCAATGGGACAGGGTGTGATCGGGGGGGAGGGGTTAGAGTGTGTGTTCAATGGGACAGGGTGTGATCGGGGGGAGGGGTTAGAGTGTGTGTTCAATGGGACAGGGTGTGATCGGGGGGGAGGGGTTAGAGTGTGTGTTCAATGGGACAGGGTGTGATCGGGGGGAGGGGTTAGAGTGTGTGTTCAATGGGACAGGGTGTGATCAGGGGAGGGGTTAGAGTGTGTGTTCAATGGGACAGGGTGTGATCGGGGGGAGGGGTTAGAGTGTGTGTTCAATGGGACAGGGTGTGATCGGGGGGAGGGGTTAGAGTGTGTGTTCAATGGGACAGGGTGTGATCGGGGGGAGGGTTTAGAGTGTGTGTTCAATGGGACAGGGTGTGATCGGGGTGAGGGGTTAGAGTGTGTGTTCAATGGGACAGGGTGTGATCGGGGGGAGGGGTTAGAGTGTGTGTTCAATGGGACAGGGTGTGATCGGGGGAGGGGTTAGAGTGTGTGTTCAATGGGACAGGGTGTGATCGGGGGGAGGGGTTAGAGTGTGTGTTCAATGGGACAGGGTGTGATCGGGGGAGGGGTTAGAGTGTGTGTTCAATGGGACAGGGTGTGATCGGGGGAGGGGTTAGAGTGTGTGTTCAATGGGACAGGGTGTGATCGGGGGGGAGGGGTTAGAGTGTGTGTTCAATGGGACAGGGTGTGATCGGGGGGGAGGGGTTAGAGTGTGTGTTCAATGGGACAGGGTGTGATCGGGGGGAGGGGTTAGAGTGTGTGTTCAATGGGACAGGGTGTGATCGGGGGGAGGGGTTAGAGTGTGTGTTCAATGGGACAGGGTGCGATCGGGGGGGGTTAGAGTGTGTGTTCAATGGGACAGGGTGTGATCGGGGGGGGGGGGTTAGAGTGTGTGTTCAATGGGACAGGGTGTGATCGGGGGAGGGGTTAGAGTGTGTGTTCAATGGGACAGGGTGTGATCGGGGGAGGGGTTAGAGTGTGTGTTCAATGGGACAGGGTGTGATCGGGGGGGAGGGGTTAGAGTGTGTGTTCAATGGGACAGGGTGTGATCGGGGGGGAGGGGTTAGAGTGTGTGTTTAATGGGACAGGGTGTGATCGGGGGAGGGGTTAGAGTGTGTGTTCAATGGGACAGGGTGTGATCGGGGGGAGGGGTTAGAGTGTGTGTTCAATGGGACAGGGTGTGATCGGGGGAGGGGTTAGAGTGTGTGTTCAATGGGACAGGGTGTGATCGGGGAGGAGGGTTAGAGTGTGTGTTCAATGGGACAGGGTGTGATCGGGGGGGGTTAGAGTGTGTGTTCAATGGGACAGGGTGTGATCGGGGGGGTTAGAGTGTGTGTTCAATGGGACAGGGTGTGATCGGGGAGGGGGGTTAGAGTATGTGTTCAATGGGACAGGGTGTGATCGGGGGGGAGGGGTTAGAGTGTGTGTTCAATGGGACAGGGTGTGATCGGGGGGAGGGGTTAGAGTGTGTGTTCAATGGGACAGAGTGTGATCGGGGGGGAGGGTTTAGAGTGTGTGTTCAATGGGACAGGGTGTGATCGGGGGGAGGGGTTAGAGTGTGTGTTCAATGGGACAGGGTGTGATCGGGGGGAGGGGTTAGAGTGTGTGTTCAATGGGACAGGGTGTGATCGGGGGAGGGGTTAGAGTGTGTGTTCAATGGGACAGGGTGTGATCGGGGGAGGGGTTAGAGTGTGTGTTCAATGGGACAGGGTGTGTACGGGGGGAGGGGTTAGAGTTGTGTTCAATGGGACAGAGTGTGATCGGGGGAGGGGTTAGAGTGTGTGTTCAATGGGACAGGGTGTGATCGGGGGGAGGGGTTAGAGTGTGTGTTCAATGGGACAGGGTGTGATCGGGGGGAGGGGTTAGAGTGTGTGTTCAATGGGACAGGGTGTGATCGGGGGGCGGGGGTTAGAGTGTGTGTTCAATGGGACAGGGTGTGATCGGGGGGAGGGGTTAGAGTGTGTGTTCAATGGGACAGGGTGTGATCGGGGGAGGGGTTAGAGTGTGTGTTCAATGGGACAGGGTGTGATCGGGGGAGGGGTTAGAGTGTGTGTTCAATGGGACAGGGTGTGATCGGGGGGAGTGGTTAGAGTGTGTGTTCAATGGGACAGAGTGTGATCGGGGGGAGGGGTTAGAGTGTGTGTTCAATGGGACAGAGTGTGATCGGGGGGAGGGGTTAGAGTGTGTGTTCAATGGGACAGGGTGTGATCGGGGGAGAGGTTAGAGTGTGTGTTCAATGGGACAGGGTGTGATCGGGGCGAGGGGTTAGAGTGTGTGTTCAATGGGACAGGGTGTGATCGGGGGGTGGGGTTAGAGTGTGTGTTCAATGGGACAGGGTGTGATCGGGGGGGCGGGGGTTAGAGTGTGTGTTCAATGGGACAGGGTGTGATCGGGGGAGGGGTTAGAGTGTGTGTTCAATGGGACAGGGTGTTATCGGGGGGAGGGGTTAGAGTGTGTGTTCAATGGGACAGGGTGTGATCGGGGGGGGTTAGAGTGTGTGTTCACTGGGACAGGGTGTGATCGGGGGGAGGGGGTTAGAGTGTGTTCAATGGGACAGGGTGTGATCGGGGGGAGGGGTTAGAGTGTGTGTTCAATGGGACAGGGTGTGATCGGGGGGGGGGTGAGAGTGTGTGTTCAATGGGACAGGGTGTGATCGGGGGGGGGGGGTTAGAGTGTGTGTTCAATGGGACAGGGTGTGATCGGGGGGAGGGGGTTAGAGTGTGTTCAATGGGACAGGGTGTGATCGGGGGGAGGGGTTAGAGTGTGTGTTCAATGGGACAGGGTGTGATCGGGGGAGGGGTTAGAGTGTGTGTTCAATGGGACAGGGTGTGATCGGGGGGAGGGGTTAGAGTGTGTGTTCAATGGGACAGGTTGTGATCGGGGGGAGGGGTTAGAGTGTGTGTTCAATGGGACAGGGTGTGATCGGGGGGAGGGGTTAGAGTGTGTGTTCAATGGGACAGGGTGTGATCGGGGGGTGGGGTTAGAGTGTGTGTTCAATGGGACAGGGTGTGATCGGGGGGCGGGGTTAGAGTGTGTGTTCAATGGGACAGGGTGTGATCGGGGGGGGGGGTTAGAGTGTGTGTTCAATGGGACAGGGTGTGATCGGGGGAGGGGTTAGAGTGTGTGTTCAATGGGACAGGGTGTGATCGGGGGAGGGGTTAGAGTGTGTGTTCAATGGGACAGGGTGTGATCGGGGGGAGGGGTTAGAGTGTGTGTTCAATGGGACAGGGTGTGATCGGGGGTGAGGTTAGAGTGTGTGTTCAATGGGACAGGGTGTGATCGGGGGAGGGGTTAGAGTGTGTGTTCAATGGGACAGGGTGTGATCGGGGGAGAGGTTAGAGTGTGTGTTCAATGGGACAGGGTGTGATCGGGGGAGGGGTTAGAGTGTGTGTTGAATGTGACAGGGTGTGATCGGGGGGAGGGGTTAGAGTGTGTGTTCAATGGGACAGGGTGTGATCGGGGGGAGGGGTTAGAGTGTGTGTTCAATGGGACAGGGTGTGATCGGGGGGAGGGGTTAGAGTGTGTGTTCAATGGGACAGGGTGTGATCGGGGGAGGGGTTAGAGTGTGTGTTCAATGGGACAGGGTGTGATCGGGGGGAGGGGTTAGAGTGTGTGTTCAATGGGACAGGGTGTGATCGGGGGAGGGGTTAGAGTGTGTGTTCAATGGGACAGGGTGTGATCGGGGGAGGGGTTAGAGTGTGTGTTCAATGGGACAGGGTGTGATCGGGGGGGGGTTAGAGTGTGTGTTCAATGGGACAGGGTGTGATCGGGGGGGGGTTAGAGTGCGTGTTCAATGGGACAGGGTGTGATCGGGGGAGGGGGGTTAGAGTGTGTGTTCAATGGGACAGGGTGTGATCGGGGAGGGGTTAGAGTGTGTGTTCAATGGGACAGGGTGTGATCGGGGACGGGGTAGGATGTGTGTTCAATGGGACAGGGTGTGATCGGGGGGAGGGGTTAGAGTGTGTGTTCAATGGGACAGGGTGTGATCGGGGGGAGGGGTTAGAGTGTGTGTTCAATGGGACAGGGTGTGATCGGGGGGAGGGGTTAGAGTGTGTGTTCAATGGGACAGGGTGTGATCGGGGGAGGGGTTAGAGTGTGTGTTCAATGGGACAGGGTGTTATCGGGGGGAGGGGTTAGAGTGTGTGTTCAATGGGACAGGGTGTGATCGGGGGGAGGGGTTAGAGTGTGTGTTCAATGGGACAGGGTGTGATCGGGGGGAGGGGGTTAGAGTGTGTTCAATGGGACAGGGTGTGATCGGGGGGAGGGGTTAGAGTGTGTGTTCAAGGGTGTGATCGGGGGGGGGGGGTGAGAGTGTGTGTTCAATGGGACAGGGTGTGATCGGGGGGGGCGGTTAGAGTGTGTGTTCAATGGGACAGGGTGTGATCGGGGGGAGGGGGTTAGAGTGTGTTCAATGGGACAGGGTGTGATCGGGGGGAGGGGTTAGAGTGTGTGTTCAATGGGACAGGGTGTGATCGGGGGAGGGGTTAGAGTGTGTGTTCAATGGGACAGGGTGTGATCGGGGGGAGGGGTTAGAGTGTGTGTTCAATGGGACAGGGTGTGATCGGGGGAGGGGTTAGAGTGTGTGTTCAATGGGACAGGGTGTGATCGGGGGAGGGGTTAGAGTGTGTGTTCAATGGGACAGGGTGTGATCGGGGGGTGGGGTTAGAGTGTGTGTTCAATGGGACAGGGTGTGATCGGGGGGCGGGGGTTAGAGTGTGTGTTCAATGGGACAGGGTGTGATCGGGGGAGGGGTTAGAGTGTGTGTTCAATGGGACAGGGTGTGATCGGGGGGAGGGGTTAGAGTGTGTGTTCAATGGGACAGGGTGTGATCGGGGGGAGGGGTTAGAGTGTGTGTTCAATGGGACAGGGTGTGATCGGGGGGAGGGGTTAGAGTGTGTGTTCAATGGGACAGGGTGTGATCGGGGGAGGGGTTAGAGTGTGTGTTCAATGGGACAGGGTGTGATCGGGGGGAGGGGTTAGAGTGTGTGTTCAATGGGACAGGGTGTGATCGGGGGAGTGGTTAGAGTGTGTGTTCAATGGGACAGGGTCTGATCGGGGGGGGTTAGAGTGTGTGTTCAATGGGACAGGGTGTGATCGGGGGAGGGGTTAGAGTGTGTGTTCAATGGGACAGGGTGTGATCGGGGGGGGTTAGAGTGTGTGTTCAATGGGACAGGGTGTGATCGGGGGGGGGTTAGAGTGCGTGTTCAATGGGACAGGGTGTGATCGGGGGAGGGGGGTTAGAGTGTGTGTTCAATGGGACAGGGTGTGATCGGGGGGGGTTAGAGTGTGTGTTCAATGGGACAGGGTGTGATCGGGGACGGGGTAGAGTGTGTGTTCAATGGGACAGGGTGTGATCGGGGGGAGGGGTTAGAGTGTGTGTTCAATGGGACAGGGTGTGATCGGGGACGGGGTAGAGTGTGTGTTCAATGGGACAGGGTGTGATCGGGGGAGGGGTTAGAGTGTGTGTTCAATGGGACAGGGTGTGATCGGGGGAGGGGTTAGAGTGTGTGTTCAATGGGACAGGGTGTGATCGGGGGGAGGGGTTAGAGTGTGTGTTCAATGGGACAGGGTGTGATCGGGGGGAGGGGTTAGAGTGTGTGTTCAATGGGACAGGGTGTGATCGGGGGGGGTGGTTTGAGTGTGTGTTCAATGGGACAGGGTGTGATCGGGGGGAGAGGTTAGAGTGTGTGTTCAATGGGACAGGGTGTGATCGGGGGGAGGGGTTAGAGTGTGTGTTCAATGGGACAGGGTGTGATCGGGGGGAGGGGTTAGAGTGTGTGTTCAATGGGACAGGGTGTGATCGGGGGGAGGGGTTAGAGTGTGTGTTCAATGGGACAGGGTGTGATCGGGGGGAGGGGTTAGAGTGTGTGTTCAATGGGACAGGGTGTGATCGGGGGGGGGGGTTAGAGTGTGTGTTCAATGGGACAGGGTGTGATCGGGGGGAGGGGTTAGAGTGTGTGTTCAATGGGACAGGGTGTGATCGGGGGGAGGGGTTAGAGTGTGTGTTCAATGGGACAGGGTGTGATCGGGGGGTGGGGTTAGAGTGTGTGTTCAATGGGACAGGGTGTGATCGGGGAGAGGGGTTAGAGTGTGTGTTCAATGGGACAGGGTGTGATCGAGGGGAGGGGTTAGAGTGTGTGTTCAATGGGACAGGGTGTGATCGGGGCGGGGGGGTTAGAGTGTGTGTTCAATGGGACAGGGTGTGATCGGGGGGAGGGGTTAGAGTGTGTGTTCAATGGGACAGGGTGTGATCGGGGGGGGGGGTTAGAGTGTGTGTTCAATGGGACAGGGTGTGATCGGGGGGAGGGGTTAGAGTGTGTGTTCAATGGGACAGGGTGTGATCGGGGGGAGGGGTTAGAGTGTGTGTTCAATGGGACAGGGTGTGATCGGGGGAGGGGTTAGAGTGTGTGTTCAATGGGACAGGGTGTGATCGGGGGCGAGGGGTTAGAGTGTGTGTTCAATGGGACAGGGTGCGATCGGGGGAGGGGTTAGAGTGTGTGTTCAATGGGACAGGGTGTGATCGGGGGGAGGGGTTAGAGTGTGTGTTCAATGGGACAGGGTGTGATCGGGGGAGGGGTTAGAGTGTGTGTTCAATGGGACAGGGTGTGATCGGGGGGAGGGGTTAGAGTGTGTGTTCAATGGGACAGGGTGTGATCGGGGCGAGGGGTTAGAGTGTGTGTTCAATGGGACAGGGTGTGATCGGGGGGTGGGGTTAGAGTGTGTGTTCAATGGGACAGGGTGTGATCGGGGGGGTGGGTTAGAGTGTGTGTTCAATGGGACAGGGTATGATCGGGGGGGTGGGTTAGAGTGTGTGTTCAATGGGACAGGGTGTGATCGGGGCGAGGGGTTAGAGTGTGTGTTCAATGGGACAGGGTGTGATCGGGGGGTGGGGTTAGAGTGTGTGTTCAATGGGACAGGGTGTGATCGGGGGGGAGGGGTTAGAGTGTGTGTTCAATGGGACAGGGTGTGATCGGGGCGAGGGGTTAGAGTGTGTGTTCAATGGGACAGGGTGTGATCGGGGGGGGAGGGGTTAGAGTGTGTGTTCAATGGGACAGGGTGTGATCGGGGGAGGGGGGTTAGAGTGTGTGTTCAATGGGACAGGGTGTGATCGGGGGGTGGGGTTAGAGTGTGTGTTCAATGGGACAGTGTGTGATCGGGGGGGGGGGGTTAGTGTGTGTGTTCAATGGGACAGGGTGTGATCGGGGGTGAGGGGTTAGAGTGTGTGTTCAATGGGACAGGGTGTGATCGGGGGGGAGGGGTTAGAGTGTGTGTTCAATGGGACAGGGTGTGATCGGGGGGGGCGGGGGTTAGAGTGTGTGTTCAATGGGACAGGGTGTGATCGGGGGGGAGGGGTTAGAGTGTGTGTTCAATGGGACAGGGTGTGATCGGGGCGGGGGGGTTAGAGTGTGTGTTCAATGGGACAGAGTGTGATCGGGGGGAGGGGTTAGAGTGTGTGTTCAGTGGGACAGGGTGTGATCGGGGGGAGGGGTTAGAGTGTGTGTTCAATGGGACAGGGTGTGATCGGGGGGGAGGGGTTAGAGTGTGTGTTCAATGGGACAGGGTGTGATCGGGGGGAGGGGTTAGAGTGTGTGTTCAATGGGACAGGGTGTGATCGGGGGGGGAGGGGTTAGAGTGTGTGTTCAATGGGACAGGGCGTGATCGGGGGGAGGGGTTAGAGTGTGTGTTCAATGG
>NW_027254023.1:0-10013 GCF_044704955.1 Pristiophorus japonicus
GTCGGAGGGGCAGTACTGAGGGAGCGCCGCACTGTCGGAGGTGCCGTCTTTCGGATGTGACGTTAAACCGAGGCCCCGTCTGCTCTCAGGTGGATGTAAAAGATCCCACGGCCAGTATTAGAGCAGGGGATTTCTTCCCGGTGCCTTGGGGCCAATATTTATCCCTCAATCATTGTGACAAAAAAAACAGATTATCTGGGTCATTATCACATTGCTGTTTGTGGGAGCTTGCTGTGCGCAAGTTGGCTGTCGCGTTTCCCACATTACAACAGTGACTACACTCCAACAGTGTTTCATTGGCTGTAAAGCGCTTTGAGACATCTGGTGGTCGTGAAAGGTGCTATATAAATGCAAGTCTTTCTTTCTTTCTTAGTGTCCTGGGGGAGGGGGCGGTTTGCCTCTCCTGAAGGATGACATGGCTTCTGGGGGTGGGTTCGAGGTGAGAGGTGGGGTTAGGGTCAAGGTGGGGTCATGGTGGGGTGGGGTGAGGGGGTGGGTTCAAGGTGGGTGGGCTTTGGCAGTATGAAGTATTTAGTCACAATGCCCCGGCCATCTTGTGTGTGGGCCAGACTCGATGGAACAGCTGATCCTGTGCCGGCTGTCAATTCCACCTGTTTGCAAAACGCTGCACACCACCGGCACAGCCCGTGCACCGAGGAATACCCAGCGGCAATCCCGGCCCCAACGGTCCCAAGCCGCTCGATAGAGGTAAGGGCCGTGAGTGGGTGCTTGCAATCAGACTAAGCTCTCGATCTGTTATCCATCGACCCCTGCTACATGTGTGGGCAGGGGAGGGGGCGGGCGGAAACGGTTTGTGTAGGTTGTGATGCCCCCCACGGCCAAAGAGCCTTCCGATGCTGACCGTGCTGGCTCGCACCTGAGGAATGGCGGTTTTTACGCCGGGCATCAGCGGGGATGCCAATGGCCGGGGAAGTGTATCCGAGTGAGGGGGTGACCTGGTCAGCAACGCCCACATCCCATGAACGAATGAAACAATAAAATTCAGGAGACGAGTGGAGTGAAACACCAGGAGAGGGGGAGAAATCCGGTATCATGCGGTGCACGGGATTCCACACGGATTGAACCCGGTAACATTCCGTGCACGAGAGGAGAGGACAACAGCAACTTGTATTTACATAGCGCCTTTGACGTAGTGAAATGTCCCAAGGCGCTTCACAGGAGTGTTACGGGATAAAATAACTTGACACCGAGCCGCATAAGGAGAACTTAGCGCAGGTGACCAAAAGCTTGGTCAAAGAGATCGGTTTTAAGGAACATCTTGAAGGAGGAAAGAGAGGTAGAGAGGTGGAGGGGTTTCGGCAGGGAGGTCCAGAGCTTGGGGCCCAGGTAACAGAAGGTGAGCGATTATAATCAGGGATGCGCACAGGAGGGCAGAATTAGAGGAGCGCAGACATCTCGGGGGGGTTGTGAGGCTGGAGGAGATTACAGAGATAGGGAGGGGGCGAGGGCCATGGAGGGATTTGTAAACAAGGATGAGAATTTTGAAATCGAGGCGTCGCTTAACCGGGAGCCAATGTAGGTCAGCGAGCACAGGGGGTGATGGGTGAGCGGGACTCGGTGCGAGTTAGGACACGGGGCAGTGAGCGCAGGGGGTGATGGGTGAGCGGGACTCGGTGCGAGTTAGGACACGGGGCAGCGAGCACAGGGGGTGATGGGTGAGCGGGACTTGGTGCGAGTTAGGACACGGGGCAGCGAGCACAGGGGGTGATGGGTGAGCGGGACTCGGTGCGAGTTAGGACACAGGGCAGCGAGCACAGGGGGTGATGGGTGAGCGGGACTCGGTGCGAGTTAGGACACAGGTCAGCGAGTACAGGGGGTGATGGGTGAGCGGGACTCGGTGCGAGTTAGGACACAGGGCAGTGAGCACAGGGGGTGATGGGTGAGCGGGACTTGGTGCGAGTTAGGACACGGGGCAGCCGAGTTTTGGATCACCTCAAGTTTACGTTGGGTGGAATGTGGGAGGCCGGCCAGGAGTGCGTTGGAATGGTCAAGTCTGGAGGTAACAAAGGCACAGAAGAGGGCTTCAGCAGCGGATGAGCTGAGGCAAAGGGGCGGAGACGGGCGATGTTACGGAGGTGGAAATAGGCGGACTTAGTTATGTGGCGGAAAGCTAATTTCGGGGGTCAGGACAAGTGGGGGGGGGCTGGGAGTAGAGAAATTGGTGAATACGATATCCTAGTCCGCGATAAGCTCGAGATCCCCCCCTCACCAGTACAGTTTTACACTGACCTTGGTGTGCAGTTTCCCCAGCTGCTTCTCATCCAGGTTTGTCTGTTTGTACACCCGCGTTTTATAACGGAACTGCAAGGGAAGGAAAAGATGATATCAGCGTCATAGAGCCATCTGTTTTGGGCAGTCCCGAACGTACTCACTGTTGTTAGTTTATAGCCCACTTTATGCGTCCCCACTTGCCCCTCCCACCAGCTGTGCTCAACATCATCACCCCCACTGCTGATGCTGACAACAGCTGGTTTTGGGGGGGGGGAGGGGGCGCAGGCTCCTAGCCTCTGATTTTCATTGAGAAAAACCCACTCGTAGAATCACAGAAATTTACAGCACGGAAGGAGGCCATTTCGGCCCATCGTGTCCGCACCGGCCGACAAAGAGCCACCCGGCCTAATCCCACTTTCCAGCTCTCGGTCAGCAGTCCTGTAGGTTACGGCACTTCAGGTGCACATCCAGGTACTTTTTAAATGTGGAGAGGGTTTCTGCCTCTACCAGCCTTTCAGGCAGTGAGTTCCAGACCCCCACCACCCTCTGGGTGAAGACATTTCCCCTCAAATCCCATTTCAACCTCCCCTCAATTATTTTAAATCTCTATCCCCTGGCTGTTGACCCCTCTGCTAAGGGAAACAGGTCCGTCCTATCCACTCTATCCAGGCCCCTCATCATTTTATACACCTCAATAAGGTCTCCCCTCAGCCTCCTCTGTTCCAAAGAAAACAACCCCAGCATCTCCAATCTTTCCTCATAGCTAAAATTCTTCAGTCCTGGCCGCATCCTGGTAAATCTCCTCTGTACCCTCTCCAGTGCGATCACATCTTTCCTGTAATGTGGCGATCTGAACTGCACGCAGTACTCTAGCTGTGGCCTAACTAGTGTTTCATACAATCCCCTGTAGTGGTTTATACACTCCCTTCACAGCTCTTGTCCCTTCCGCCAACAATCAGCCCTCGATGACACTGGCATCTCATAGTGAGAGAACTGGGCATAAAATCACGTCCTGTTTACTGCTCTGTGGCATCTGTGTGACCACAACGTGAATTTGGCATTCTGTTATTTAATCTGAGATTCCAAATGCTCCCTTATTGTAATGTATTTGCTTCAAGGGTTCTTTGCTTAAGAATTCATAGCAACACATTGCTATTAAGAACTAGTTTGTTTATTAGCAAAGGTTTAACAATCACATGACACATTACCAGTTCATCCAACAGGCTCACAACTGCATACCTCATCGTGGATGACCTCGACCCAACTGGCTGGGGTTTTATTGAGTCTTGTGACCATCGCGTGACTGGCTAAGCCACTCCCAACTCAACAGCTCTACAACTATTTTAAGCAGAACATTAAATCACGTGTCCCCTTTTAACAAGGGTGCTAGAACCCACAAATTTCCAAATAACACTTTAACTGAAACTTAAATCAGATTGAAATTTGGTTGCCAGGGTGATGATGCACTCCAGTCCTTCCGGTGCTCACCTCTCGCGGAAGGCCGCGAGCGTACCGGTGGATACCGCGTGCTCCATCTCCAGGGACACCCGGGCTCGGATGTAAGCGCGGAAGAGAGGCAGGCAGTCGGGCTGAATGACCCCCTCGATCGCCCGCTGCCTGGACCGGCTGATGGCCCCCTTGGCCAGGCCCAGGAGCAGTCTTACGAGGAGGCCCTCGGACCTGCCCGCTCCCCTCTGCACAGGGTGCCCAAAGATCAGGAGCGTAGGACTGAAGTGCAAGCAGAATTTGAGGAGCAGCGCCTTCAAATAATAGAATAGGGGCTGCAACCTCACACATTCCATAAAAACATGGAACACGAACTTCTCTAGACCGCAGAAATTGCAGGCGGCCTGGGAGCCCGTGAACCGACTTAAAAACCAATTGCACGGGATTGCTCCATGCAACACACTCCAGACCAATAAATAAAGGGAGGACTCCCGCGTAGGGTGCACTCCATCGGGGACCCACGCCTCCTCCGGACGGCAAGATGTTGCACCATGGCGTTTCCGGACGGCAGACGAGGATGGCAACGTGGAGAGTGTGCAAGAGCAGCCCGTACAGGAATCCCCTCCACGCAGAACCGAAAGGCACGGAGGGGATTTCCCGGAGGAGGCTCAAGTTGTGAGGCGCCGACTCCCGGGGGAGTTTTCGGGGCGATCCCGTCCGGACAGGGGGTCAGTTCGGACCGGATCGCCCCATGTGCTTGAGCATCTTCAACAGCTCTACAACTATTTTAAAGTTGAACAAGTAAATCAAGTGCCCCCTGATTAAAGCGGGGGTGGGGGTGGGGGGGGCGGCACTAAAACCGACAAAATAAACCAATTTGGATGTTAATGGATCAAGTTAAAATTTGGTTTGCCGGGGGTGATGATGCACTCCAGTCCCTCCGGCGCCCCACTTCTCGCGGAAGGCCGCGAGCGTACCGGTGGACACCGCTTGCTCCGTCTCCAGGGACACCCTGGCTCGGATGTAACCGCGGAAATTTAGAATTTAAATTCCCCAGCTGCCATGGTGGGATTATGAACTCACGTCTCCAGATCATTCATCCAGACCTCGGGATTACTAGTCCAGTGACATAATCACTGTGCCATCATTCCTGGGAGTCAACAGCTCTAAAAGCTGTTGACTCCCAGGAATGATGGCACAGTGATTATGTCACTGGACTAGTGAGCAGACTCACAGATGCACATATTACACCCTCCTTCAGCCCCAACTCTTTTATAATGGCCCCCTCCTTTCCTTCAGACCCAGCTGCCCAATCACAGATCCATCGGGCGCCAACTCTCCCATGACAGGCCTCGCTTTGTTCTGGGCCCCAGCCTCTGGCAGCAGCTAACCAACCCTCAAGCTCACTGGGGAGCACTTGACCTTAACAAACAAAGTGTCTTCCATCGCCAACCTATTCAGCTGTGGGGGCACACGGGCATAATCCTGCAAATCCTGCTCCGGGGTGCTTTATTAGACTGGACAATCCTTTATTGAAACAGTCTTTGCAATTAAGAAATATATATTTTTAATGTAAGTTGAGCATTGTCTTTCCGTGGATTTAAAAAACAAAATTGGGATAGTTTTCAGCACCACTAGGGCCCAAGAAAGAAATTCAACACCGTGAGCAGAGAGAGGAACAGCTTTTCCGAATCAAATAAGTACAAAATTGGATGATTATCTGAAGCTTGTAGGAATAAATTTGGAGCGAGCTGATTGAATAATTAGGGAGCACTTGAGGTGGATTCTTCAATTCAGCAGCCTATGTGGAGCGAGTTGTTGGCTTAGCTTCAAGTCTCAACCTCGGCTCGGTGGGCAGTACTCTCACCCCCGAATCAGAAGGTCGTGGGTTCGAGTCCCACTCCAGGGACTTGGCGCTCCCCAGTGCAGTGCTGAGGGAGCGCCGCACCGTCAGGTGAGACATTGAACCGAGGCCGCGTCTGCCCTCTCAGGTGGACGTGAAAGATCCCACGGCCACTATTTCGAAGAAGAGCACGGGGGAAGTTCTCCACGGTGTCCTGGAGCCAGTATTTATCCATCAATCAATGTCACTAAAAAACAGATTATCCGGCCATTATCACATTTGCGGGACCTTGCTTTCTGCTGTGTTTTCTACATTACAACAGTGGCTACACTTTAAAAATTGTACTTCATTGTAAAGCGCTTTGAGACATCCTGAGATTGTAAAAGGCGCTATAAAGTAAGAAAGACTTGCATTTATATAGCGCCTTTCACAACCACTGGCCATCCCAAAGTCCCTTACAGCCAATAGAGTACTTTTGGAGTGTAATCACTGTTGCAATGCAGGAAACGCAGCAGCCAGTTTGCGCACAGCAAGCTCCCACAAACAGCATTGTGATCATGATCCAGATAATCTGTTCTTGTTATGTTGATGAAGGGATAAATATTGAGGATTGAGGCCCCAGGACACCGGGGATAACTCCCCCTGCTCTTCTTCCAAATAGTGCCGTGGGATCTTTTACGTCCACCTGAGAGGGCAGACGGGGCCTCGGTTTAACGTCTCATGCGAAAGGCAGCACACCTCCGGCAGTGCGGCGCTCCCTCAGCACGTGCAAACGTTTCTTCCTTGAACTCTTCACGCGAACAAACTTGCCGACATCAGTCTTCATTTTTGACATCGAACGTGTGTGTGTGTGTGTGTGTGTGTGTGTGTGTGTGTGTGTGTGTGTCCCCCATGGTGCTTATGGACAAGGAGGCAAGGAATTATAATAGAATCATAGAAATTTACAGCACGGAAGGAGGCCATTTCAGCCCACCCTGTCCGCGCCGGCCGACAAAGAGCCACCCGGCCTAATCCCACTCTCCAGCTCTCGGTCCGTAGCCCTGTAGGTTACGGCACTTCAAGCGCACATCCAGGTACTTTTTAAATGAGGGTTTCTGCCTCTATCACCTTTTCAGGCAGTGAGTTCCAGACCCCCACCGCCCTCCGGGTGAAGAAATTTCCCCTCAAATCTCCTCCTAAACCTCCCCCCAATTATTTTAAATCTATTCCCCTGCTGTTGACCCCTCTGCTAAAGCGGAATATATTCGTGCCATCAATGAGTCTGCCAGCCTGACCCAAGTCGGGCCCTGCACATGTCAGGCGGCGCCCTCTCACCTCCAGGTAAGGCACCCCTTTCTCGAAGGACTGTGGGTATTCTCGCAGCAGCTTCTCCTCGTTCAGAAACTTGGCGTCCCGACCGTTGGTGGCCGGCTGGAACAAGCCATAATTTAGCACATCCTTAAGGCTCTCGTTCAGCGTACACAGCACCTGTTGCTTAGCAACCCAAATCGTGGCATCGGGGTTAAATCGGAGGCATTTCTGTTGAAACAAGAGTTAAAAAAATAATAATAATTTTGAGACAAAGAACGGATTAAAAAAAAAAATCACCTCAGGTGAGGATTCTGAGAAAATTAATTCTCAGGGAAAGTGAAATATCAAAAAGAATTAATAAAATAGTTAGACAAAGGGCTGCCATGGTGAATTTTGTGGGGGTGAGCAGATGTAATCCTGTGCACTCATTTTCAAGCATCTCTATTCAACATTTTTTTTACATTAATATGCTAATATTAAACCTATAAATATCACTATTACACCGACTGGTGGAGGCTTGCAGTGGTCTATTTGATATGTTGACCTTAATTCTTAAAGGGACAGTGTTGCCATATTGTGCTTTGGAACTCACGGTTCCAGGGCTGGGCTGGGTGCCGGCCCCTCCCCCACCGGCCCCTCCCTCCCCCCCACCTCCCCCATTCCCCCACCCCTCCCTCCCCCCCAACCCACCCCAGTTTATTACCCTGCCCCTCACCCCATCCCTCACCATCCCCCCCAGCCCCCTCCCTCCCCCTCAGCCCCCTCCCATTCCTCCACCCCTCCCTCACTCCCCCCCCCACCCCTCCCATTCCCCCACCTCTCCCTCACCCACCCCTCCCTCGCTCCCTCCCCTACCTCTCCCTCACTCCCCTCGCCCCTCACTCATAGCCCCCACCCCTCCCTCACACGCCCACCCCCTCCATCCCTTCCCCCTTCCCATCCTCCCTCCCTCCCCACCCCTCATCCCTCCCACCCCAACCCTCCCCCAACCCCCCACCTCCCCTCCCCCAACCCCCACCTCCCCTCCCCCAACCCCCTCCCCCCAACCCCCACTCCCATTCCCCCCAACCCCCACTCCCATTCCCCCCAACCCCCACTCCCATTCCCCCCAACCCCCACTCCCATTCCCCCCAACCCCCACTCCCCCTCTCCCCACCTCCACCCCTCATCCCTCCCTCCTCCCACCCCACCCCTCCCCCAACCCCCACCTCCCCTCCCCCAACCCCCACTCCCCCCCCACCCCCTCACTCCCTGCCCCCCACCCCCTTACTCCCTCTCCCCCACCACCCCCTCACTCCCTCTCCCCACCACCCCCTCACTCCCTCCCCCCCCACCACCCCCTCACTCCCTCCCCCCCCACCACCCTCTCACTCCCTCCCACCCACCACCCCCTCACTCCCTCCCCCCCCACCACCCCCTCACTCCCTCCCCCCCCACCACCCCCTCACTCCCTCCCCCCCCACCACCCCCTCACTCCCTCCCCCCCACCACCCCCTCACTCCCTCCCCCCCCACCACCCCCTCACTCCCTCCCTCCCCACCACCCCCTCACTCCCTCCCCCCCCACCACCCCCTCACTCCCTCCCCCCCCTCACTCCCTCCCCCCCCACCACCCCCTCACTCCCTCCCCCCCCTCACTCCCTCCCCCCCCACCACCCCCTCACTCCCTCCCCCCCCACCACCCCCTCACTCCCTCCCCCCCCCACCACCCCCTCACTCCCTCCCCCCCACCACCCCCTCACTCCCTCCCCCCCACCACCCCCTCACTCCCTCCCCCCCACCCCCTCACTCCCTCCCCCCCACCACCCCCTCACTCCCTCCCCCCCACCACCCCCTCACTCCCTCCCCCCCACCACCCCCTCACTCCCTCCCCCCCCACCCCGTCACTCCCTCCCCCCCCCACCCCCTCACTCCCTCCCCACCCCCTCACTCCCTCCCCCCCCACCCCCTCACTCCCTCCCTCCCCCCCCACATCTCTTAAAACTGAGATGAGGAGGAATTTCTTCTCTCAGAGGGTTGTAAATCTGTGGAATTCTCTGCCCCAGAGAGCTGTGGGGGCTGGGTCATTGAATATATTTAAGGTGGAGATAGACAGATTGTTGAACGATAAGGGAGTCAAGGGTTATGGGGAGCGGGCGGGGAAGTGGAGTTAAGGACATGATCAGATCAGCCAAGATCTTATTGAATGGTGGAGCAGGCTCGAGGGGCCGAATGGCCGACACCTGCTCCCATTCTATTATGTTCTTATCTTACAGGTTCCAAGTGCTGTGGCCCGCACTCTGCTACTTGACCCAAGTGGCTCCTTCTCCAGAAGGTCAGCCCAGGCCTATGGCCAAGTTCAACGAGAAGCCTCGCTCAGCGAAATAGGTCCTTCCCATCCAACTGGGCCCCTCATAATTTTAGTCTTAAAGGAGGAAAGGGAGAGTAGAGGGGCAGAGAGGTCAAGGGAGGGAATTCCAGAGCTTAAGCAGGGGGGCGCATCTCGGGCAACAAATCTGGCTGAGACAGTGTCACCCACATCCGGAGAACAAATGAGTCGGAAAATCAGTCCAGTGCTCCACTCAGACATAAGGAGAACCAAGTCGCAGGTGTTATATATGTAAGCCTGTAAATACCTTGTTTAACCACCAGAGGGCTCATACTCTGGAGTCCCAAGGGATCCCACAATCCCTTGGGAGCACCTGTACTTAAGGAGGCCTCACAAGCTGGAGAAGCACTCTGGAGACCTGCAATAAAATACTACGGTCACACTTTACTTTGAGCTCAGAGTATCTGGTCAGACTCTTTATTCATACAATACAGCAGGTATCTAAACTTTGTGCAGAAGTAGTGATTGTCTCCGTTCATTCTTTGCTGTATCTGTCCATCCAGTCAAGTATCTCACACAAGTGTTAACACACACCTTGCCTTCCGCCCAAAGAGAAAATGCAAACAAGAAGACAGAGAGAACTTTCTCCAACAGCAAGCACTTTAACAAAGGATTGTCAATAGCGAATTCAGCTTTCCAACCCTGAGGTGACCTTTCAGCTCAGATCACAAGAGGGTTGAGACAGGGTTGGGCAGGCCACATTGTCCGCATGCCCGACACAAGACTCCCAAAGCAAGCGCTCTACTCAGAACTCCGACACGGCAAGCGAGCCCCAGGTGGGCAGAGGGAACGTTACAAGGACACCCTCAAAGCCGCCCTGATAAAATGCAACATC